>NC_041388.1:298780664-298792000 GCF_002162155.2 Triticum dicoccoides | reverse complement strand
GGTGAGTGCCTGACTGCAGCTAAGTCCTCAAGTGAGAGAACTTAGGCGAGTACTGGACTGCAGCTAAGCCCCCGAGTGGGAGGACTTCTCTCCACTCGGTAGGATTTTTTCAAACTTAGGCGAGTGCCTGACTGCAGCTAAGTCCTCAAGTGAGGGAACTTAGGCGAGTACTGGACTGCAGCTAAGCCCCCGAGTGGGAGGACTGCTCTCCACTCGGTAGGATTTTTTCAAACTTAGGCAAGTGCTTGACTGCAGCTAAGTCCTCAAGTGAGAGAACTTAGGCGAGTACTGGACTGCAGCTAAGCCCCCCGAGTGGGAGGACTGCTCTCCACTTGGTAGAATTTTTTCAAACTTAGGCGAAACGGATTTGCAGCTAAGCCACCCACTGGGGGATTTCATTAGCAAACAAAAAACAATAACAATCACTGGGAAAATTATAACGCTCTTGTCTTTGAAAAATAAACTACATGAGTTTTTTCTTATTACATCTCATCCGAGTGAGAATTCAAGTATAAAAGGGGCGGAGTAGCTCCGCATTCCAGGCTCACGGCTCATCAATCTGGCGATCGACATTGTAGAGGTGGTATGCTCCATTGCAAAGGACTCTGGTGACTATGAAGGGGCCTTCCCAAGTAGGGGCGAGTTTGTGTGGTTTCTGATGATCCACTCGGAGGACTAAGTCTCCCTCTTGGAAGGCTCGACCCTTCACATTTCTAGCATGGAATCGAGCAAGTCTTGTTGGTAGACGGTCGATCGGATCATGGCCATTTCTCTTTCTTCTTCCAGGAGGTCGACTGCGTCCTGCCGGGCTTGTTCTGCTTCATCTTCAGAGTAGAGCTCGACTCGGGGAGCGTTGTGAAGCAGGTCACTCGGCAAGACTGCCTCGGCTCCGTAGACCAGAAAGAATGGGGTTCTTCCGGTCGATCGGTTCGGGGTTGTCCTCAATCCCCAAAGGACTGATGGAAGCTCGTCGACCCATGCACCTGCTGCATGCTTGAGATCGCGCATCAACCGGGGTTTCAGTCCTTTGAGAATTAGGCCGTTTGCCCTTTCTGCTTGCCCATTCGACTGGGGGTGAGCGACTGAAGCATAGTCGACTCGGGTACCCCGAGAGGCACAAAAGGCCCTGAATTTGTCAGAATCGAAGTTTGACCCATTGTCAGTGATGATGCTGTGCGGAACTCCATATCTGAATATCAACCCTCTAACAAAACTGATAGCAGTGCAAGCGTCAAGATTCTTGATAGGCTTGGCTTCAATCCATTTGGTGAACTTGTCGACTGCTACTAGCACATGAGTGAAGCCGCTCCTGCCTGTTCTCAGTGGTCCAACCATGTCCAGCCCCCAAACAGCGAAGGGCCAGACGAGTGGAATGGTTTTCAGGGCTGACGCGGGCTTGTGCGACATATTGGAGTAATACTGACATCCTTCACACTTGTCGACTATCTCTTTTTCCATTTCATTGGCTCTTGGCCAGTAGAATCCCGCTCGGTATGCTTTAGCCACAATGGTCCGAGAGGACGCATGGTGACCACAGGTCCCCGAGTGGACATCATCAAGTATCATATGACCTTCTTCTGGTGTAATACACCTTTGACTGACTCCAGTCGCGCTTTCTTTATATAACTGTCCTTTTATGACTGTAAAGGCCTTGGATCGTCGGACGATCTGTCGAGCCTCTTCTTTGTCCTCTGGGAGCTCTTTCCTTAGGATGTATGCAATGTACGGTACTGTCCAGTCAGGAGTGATGACCAAGACTTCCATGACCAGGTCGACTACAGCTGGAATTTCAACTTCAGTCGAATCCGTGGCGCTTTTTGGCTGCGGGGCCTCTTCACTGAAGGGATCCTCCTGAACTGATGGTATGTGAATGTGTTCCAAAAACACATTGCTGGGGATGGCTTCTCTTTTGGAACCTATTTTTGCCAGATCATCAGCTGCTTGATTTTTCAGTCGGGGTATGTGATGAAGCTCTAACCCCTCAAATTTCTTCTCCAGCTTTCTCACTGCATTGCAATAACCAGTCATGGCTGGACTTCTAACGTCCCATTCCTTCATCACCTGATTAACCACCAAATCTGAGTCGCCATAGACCATGAGGTGATGGACGCCGAGTGAAATGGCCATGCACAACCCATACAAAAGTGCTTCATATTCTGCATCGTTGTTGGAGGAATCAAAGTGGATTTGAAGAACATAACTGAGTTTATCTCCTCTGGGGGAGACCAACACTACTCCGGCACCGGAACCATTCAGCATCTTGGAACCGTCAAAGAACATGGTCCAATGCTCAGAGTGAACCTAAGTCGGCAGCTGCTGTTCAATCCACTCGGCGACGAAATCTGCGATTGCCTGGGACTTAATAGCTTTCTTTGCCTCAAACTTGATATCTAGAGGAAGGAGTTCAATAGCCCATTTTGCCACTCGACCGGTTGCATCCCTGTTATGCAGGATCTCTGACAATGAAGCGTCGCTGACGACTGTAATGGAATGATCAGAGAAGTAGTGAGCAACTTTCTTTGTGGTCATATAAATCCCATATACATGCTTCTTATAATGGGGATATCTTTGCTTCGATGGGGTCAAAACTTCAGAAATATAATATACTGGGCGCTGAACTTTGAAGTCTTTTCTCTCTTCTTCCCGCTCGACCGTAAGTACCGTACTGACGACTGTCCCGTGGCTGCAATGTAAAGCAGCAAAGGCTCCTTACTGATTGGGGCAGCAAGCACCGACTGGGTGGAGAGCAGAGCTTTGAGCTCTGCAAACGCTGCATCAGCTTCAGGAGTCCACTCGAACTTGTCAGACTTCTTCATCAATCGGTAAAGGGGCAATGCCTTTTCACCGAGATGAGGTATGAATCGACTTAAAGCGGCCAAGCAACCAGTAAGCTTCTGGACGTCGTGCACTCGCATAGGACTTTTCATTCGGAGTATAGTGCCGACTTTTTCTGGATTGGCGTCGATTCCCCATTCGGAAACGAGAAAACCGAGCAATTTTTCGCCAGGAACTCCGAATGTGCATTTTGATGGATTAAGCTTGATATCATACCTCCTGAGGTTGGCAAAGGTTTCAGCAAGGTCAGTCAGCAGGTCGGAACCCTTCCAGGACTTGACCACAATATCATCCATGTACGCCTCCACATTCCGATTGATCTGAGTGAGCAAACACTTCTGAATCATCCTCATGAATGTGGCTCCGGCATTCTTGAGGCCGAACGGCATGGTAACATAACAGAAGCACCCGAATGGAGTGATGAAAGATGTTTTGATCTCGTCAGGTCCATACAGACGGATCTGATGGTACCCGGAATAGGCGTATAAAAAGACAATCACTCACATCCCGCAGTCGAGTCGACTATCTGATCGATGCGGGGGAGAGGAAAATGATCTTTCGGGCATGCCCAATTGATATGTTTAAAGTCAATGCACATGCGAAGTGACTTGTCCTTCTTGGGGACCATAACAACGTTGGCGAGCCACTCGGAGTGGTAGATTTCTCGGATGAACTCTGCTGCTAAGAGCCGAGCCACCTCCTCGCCAATGGCCTTTCGCTTCTGGACGGTGGACCGTCAGAGATGTTCCTTGACAGGTTTTACTTTTGAGTCGACTCTCAGGTGATGCTCAGCCAGCTCCCTGGGAACACCTGGCATGTCAGAAGGCTTCCATGCGAAAATGTCCCAGTTCTCATGGAGGAACTGGATGAGCGCTTCTTCCTATTTGGAGTCGAGTGTTGTCGAGATATGAGTCGGAGCAGCACCGGGATCGGTCTGGTGGATGTGATCTGTCTTTGTATCGCCAGTCGACTGAAAAGCTGATTCTGTAGCGGGCTTCTTGGCTCGCAACAAATCACCCGGGTCTGCAGTCTTCTGGTATTCCTGCAACTCCACCACTGCCATCTGAGCATCAGCAATCTTTGAACCTTTCTAAAAACATTCTTCCGCTTTCTTCCGATTGCCCGTAATAGTGATCACACCTTTGGGGCCAGGCATCTTCAATTTGAGATACACATAACATGGTCGGGCCATGAAGCGTGCATAAGCCGGCCTGCCCAAAATAGCGTGGTAGGCACTCTGGAAGTCTACAACTTCAAATGTCAACTTTTCTTTGCGGTAATTCTTGGAATCACCGAAAACCACATCAAGAGCGATCTGGCCGAGTGATTCAGCCTTCTTCCCAGGAATGACTCCATGGAAACTCATGTTGCTGGCACTGAGTCTGGACATCGGAATGCCCATCCCTTTCAACGTCTCAGCATACAATATGTTCAAACCACTGCCACCATCCATCAAGACTTTGGTCAGTCGAGTGCCTTCAACAACTGGGTCGACCACCAGAGCTTGCCTCCCAGGGGTGGCAATATGCGTTGGGTGATCGGACTGGTCGAACGTGATGGCAGTCTGAGACCATTTCAAATAACTTGGCGTCACCAGAGCAACCATATTCACCTCTCGGTTGATGACTTTCAGTCGACTTTTGCTCTCAACATCAGCAAAAATCATCAGGGTGGAATTGACTTGAGGGTATCCATCGTCGCTATCTTCCTTGCCCTCAAATTTGTCTAACTCCTTTTCTTTATCTTTGGGATGCTTGCCCTGGAACTGCTGGATCAAGAGTCGACACTGTCGAGTGGTATGTTTCGGGTAAATAAAATTACCCTCTTCATCATTTTTGGTGTGGACGAGGCACGGCAAATCCAACACATCATTTCCGTCCTGGTCTTTAACTTTCTTGGGGTTCCAAGGTCCTCTGGGTTTCCACTTAAACTTTCCTTGAGTCACAGCCAAGGCTTCCCCAGGAGCAGCTGGCTCGGCTTTCTGCTTATGTTTCCGATTGGAATTTCCTCCGGTTTCTTGGGCGACTGACTTCAGCTTGCCACTCCGGAGCCGATCCTCATCTTCACCATTAGCGTACTTGGTGGCAATCTCCATCATTCGGTTCAGAGACATATCTCCGGTTCAATCGAATTTCAGATTCAGTTCTCTGTACTTGACGCCTTCTTTGAAGGCACATACTGCTTGGTGGTCAGGCACATTCTCTACCATGTGGTGCAACGTGATCCATCTCTGGATGTAATCCCTCAAGGTTTCATTCGGCTTCTGCACGCAGGACCGCAGTTCCGTCAACCCTGCCGGCCATTTGCATGTTCCTTCAAATGTGGTGACAAACACTCGGGCGAGATCTTCCCAAGTGTAAATGCCGTTGGGTGCTAACTGGTTCAGCCATGCTCTGGCCGAGCCCTCCAACATGAGAGGCAGATGCTTCATGGCCACCTCATCATTGCCGCCGCCAATCTGGACAGCCACTCGGTAGTCTTCGAGCCAAGTATCGGGCTTGGACTCGCCAGTGAACTTGCTGACTCCAGTCGCCAACCTGAAGTTGGGAGGAATCACAGCGGCCCTGATGGCTCTACTAAAGCACTCTAGCCCCGAAACATGTGCTCTGCTGCTGGTAGGAGCATCTCTATCATGTCCTTCCCGGTGAGCTCTGTTCCTGTCAACCAAACCTTGAACGAGAATGGATCTCGCATCGAAGCCTGGCTCCCTGGAGTCGACTGGAATCCTTCGCCCAACACTACGAGGGCGCCCATCATCCTGTTGTCGAGGCGCATACGACCCGCTCCTCGGGGGAGGGGTGGGCACTCGACGTCGATCATCACGATTGAATCGGTGATCATATTGCTCACGGCTAGCATGCTGATTACGCCGGTCTCCACGTCCCTCACGCCTCGAGGGCGATCTTGGGCTATGAGCCGACTGGACTGTGTCTGCGGCAACGGATCTACTATGAATCATGTTTCGCGACTGAGAAATAGCGGAATTCTGGTCTCCTGCTGCCCGGAGAAATGCTCTGATCTGCAGCAAGCCTCTGCCAGCCTCCGACTGGGAAGGCTGAATCGACTCTGCTATGCGGGCTGCAGCTGCTAAATTCTGAATTGGAGTTCGATATACCTGCGGGGGCGGGAAGAGCTGACGTCGACTGGATTTGGGAACCCGTTGTCGCGCACGCTCGTCGAGTGCTCGCTGGAGGTTCTCCAGTTGAGTGCGCTCGGCCAAGTTTGCCAGGCGCGCGTCCTCCAAGGCACGAGCCTCGGGGGTTTGTCCAATGATAGGAGTGTGTAATGCATCCATGTTCCAGCGGCGAAGTTCTTCTCTCTGCAGCGACGTGAGAGGCTCGGGAAGATATTCCTCATGAGGACGCGACGGGTCGCCTCCACCCGCGCCTCCGTATGTGCGGGGAAAACCGGGAGGACTGGGAGGTCCATCGACCATCAAAACCTTCGCCGCCGGATCACTGCTGTCGCACTCGGATGCGGTCTCTGCGGAGCCGGTCGACAGGTCGAACAGGCCGTAGAGGGATTCGTCGGGCTCGATCGCCGCGACTTGAGGGGTGGCCGACTGGCGTGCCACCGCGTGTCTCACCCACCGCTAGAGTCTCGACCGACCAGAGCACTTGCGCCGGCGGAAAACTGGGAGGGAGGACAACACAGGAGCCGACCGGTAGGGGGTCGACGGTTGCCGCAGGAGAACGCCGCGAACGCACCACTACTAGGAAAAGGGCTATAGATAGGATTGATACTAATGGCGCACCATGAAAGCAGTGCACCACTACTATTAACTAATGGCGCACCGGTTGGTGATGCGCCATTAGTGTGGAAGACACTAATGGCGCACCAGAAACAGGGTGCGCCACTAGTATTTTTTTTCCATTTTTCCATACAAACTAATGGCGCATCAGGTCGAAGTGCGCAATTACTAGTTCTAACTAGTAATGGCGCACCAGGCAGACAGTGCGCCATTACTGTAATTTTTTTATTCTTTTTTTTGCAAAACTACTAATGGCGCACCGTTTCAACTAGTAATGGCGCACTATTACCCGGTGCGCCATTAGTATATATATATATTTTTACTTTTTTGCAAAACTACTAATGGCGCACCACCTGCAGGTGCGCCATTAGTAACTAGGGTTACTAATGACGCATTTGCTGGTGGTGCGCCATTAGTAACCTGGGACCCCAACAAGATATTTTGGACAGCCCCACACCTACCCACTCACTTTCCCCACTTCATTCCCTCCACCTCCTTCTCCAAGCTTTCGGCTGCCTCCTCCTCCTCACCTCATTTCCACCACAGATTCATCAAAATTAAGTGGTGAAATTACCTTTTTTTGATAGGTAAGTAAGGGGAAAGCTATCTTCATGATGTAGATCTACTTTTTTTCTCCCTAGCTCGCTCCAACAACGTGCACATGCACTTTTTGTGGCCTAGCTAGATCTATGTATGTTTGTGGTGTTGCATGTGTTTGTAGTGTTGCATATATGTTTGTGTTTGAAGGTACCGGTATTTGAAATGCGATAGTTGCCAATATTTTGCTGGAATGTTTTGATTCATTTCCGTTTCGGCAAGAATTTTGGCACTATGCATTCTTTTTGGTCCTATTTTTAGGGAAGGTCATGCCAAATTTTTTCTTGGATCTAAAATATCGTTTTGCTCTACCCCGCAGGCGACCATGGTCCGCACGATGACTGAAGGCATCGTGAATAGGTTTTTGAGCTCTGCGAAGGCCGAGATGCTTCAAAAGAATGAGACCGAGATAAGATGTCCGTGTCGAAGATGCAAGCTGAAGAGCCTTATTGTGGACCCGGATTCCGGGCAGGTGCGGGACCACCTGCTCTTGCGTGGTTTCATGGATGGCTATCGGTGGCAAGGTGATGAAGATGACTATGAAGTCGTCCATGGGGGCCGGGCAAGAAATGAGGAAGGGCAACAAGACAAGTACCACCGTGGCGAGGGCGGGCGAGAAGACGAAGAATCTCCAGGACATGATCACGACGGTGATGCTGTACACAGTCATCATGTAGAAGATGTCATACATGATGATGAGGAAGATCAAGACGAAGGGCATGATCATGAAGATGAAGATGCCAGAGCAGACGACGATGGAGGCTGGGTGCAGGACCCTCATATTCAAGAGCTGCTTCTCAAGCAGACGGATAACGCAAGAGCTGCCGCCCGAGAGAAAGCCAAGCTGGATCAACTGGAGATAGACGCGGTTACTCCATTGTATGAAGGATGCAGGCCCGAGGATACCCGCCTGAAAGTAACGCTCATGGCTCTGGAGATGAAGTTAAAACACAAAATGACCAACGCATGCTTCGACGAGAACATGTCATTCTGGCACGAACGTCTTCCCAAGGGGAACAAGTGCCCGACCAGTTTTGAGGAGGCGAAGAAAATCGTGTGTCCTCTGGATTTACCGCACGTGAAATACCATGTGTGCATGAACAATTGTATCATTTATCGGGACGAGCACACGAAGTCTACCATATGTCCAGTGTGCGGCGTCACTCGATACAAGAAGAGGAAGAAAGCTCCTCGAAAATCAGTGTGGTACTTTCCGATCACTCCTCGTCTGCAGCGGTATTTCGCGGACCCTAATGTAGCAAAGCTCCTGCGTTGGCACGCGGATAAGGAGGAGAAGAAGCCGGAAGATGACGGAAATGATCCGGAGATAAATAAAAAAGACAAGATGCTGAGTCACCCTAAGGATGCGAGCCAGTGGCAAGCGTTGAACTTCGAATACCCAGAATTTGGGAAGGATCCAAGGAACATCGTGCTGGGCGCGAGCACCGATGGAGTCAATCTGTTTGGCAGCCAGAGAAGCACACATAGCACCTGGCCTGTGTTTGTGTGGATGTACAACCTTCCCCCCTGGTTGTGCATGAAGAGGAAGTACATTCACATGAGTATGCTAATTGAAGGGCCGAAACAACCAGGGAACAACATCAATCTGTATCTGGGGCTGCTGAAGGAGGAGCTAGACACGCTGTGGAAAACGCCAGCCAATATGTGGGACGCCGTAGAGAAAGAATATTTCCCTATGAGAGCCGCACTGCTCACGACGGTGCACGACTATCTTAGTTACGGATATCTCGCGGGGCAGGTAGTCCACGGATTTTCTGGATGCGTAAGGTGCATGGATGACACAACGTATTGCCAGCTAGATAGAGATCCCGGGTCTTCGAAAACCGTGTTCATGGGACATCGAAGGTGGCTTCACGACGATGACCCGTGGAGGAAACGCGAGGATCTGTTCGATGGTGAAACAGAACCCCGAAAACGCCCGTGTACGAGGAGCGGCGAGGAAATAGAAGAGCTGTTGAAAAATTGGAAAGACTGCCCACTGTCGGGAAAGAAGCAAAAGGTGCCAGAGCCGGGAAAGAAGCGAAAGGCGCAAGAGCCGCTGCTGAAGGTATGGAAAACAAGGTCTATTTTCTGGGACTTGCCGTACTGGAAGATCCACCGTGTGCCTCACAGCCTTGATGTCATGCATATCATGAAGAACGTGTGCGAGAGTCTGCTTGGTACCCTGCTCAAGATGTCAGAGAGGACCAAAGATGGGCCGAAAGCAAGGGCAGACTTGAAATCAATGGGCATCAGGCAGGAGCTTCACGCTAATGATGATGATGATGATGATGATGATGATGATGAGGCGAAGCAGGACACAGAAAGTCGTCGCAAAGGCAAAAAGGCCAAGAAGACCGGAAATGACTACCCTCCCGCATGCTTCACTCTAAGTCAGGAGGAGATCGAGCAGTTTTTCACCTGCCTCCTAGGAGTAAAACTTCCTTTTGGTTACGCGGGGAAGATAAGCAGATACCTAGACCCAGCGAAGCAGAAGTTCAGCGGGATGAAGTCTCACGACTGTCACGTGCTGATGACGCAGATACTTCCAGTTGCAATCTGTGGGATCATGGACGCGCACGTCCGTGAAATGCTATTTGGGCTATGCAACTTTTTCGACGTCATCTCTCGGAAGTCGATTGGCGTGAGGCAACTCAGAAGGCTACAGGAAGAGATCGTGGTGATACTATGCGAGCTTGAGATGTACTTCCCGCCCGCATTCTTCAACATTATGGTGCATCTGCTGGTCCATATCATGGAGGATATCATCCAACTCGGGCCGACGTTCCTGCACAGCATGATGCCGTTCGAAAGGATGAATGGTGTCATCAAAGGATACGTTCGCAACATGTCACATCCAGAGGGAAGTATAGCCAGGGGCTTTCTGACCGAAGAGTGCATCTCCTACTGCACGAATTATCTAGGCATCGAGAACCCCGTTGGTCTGCCCGTCAACAGGCACCTCGGTAGGCTCGCTGGATGGGGTCACCGTGAGGGTCGCCGCGAAATGCATGTCGACTTCGAGGGTTGACTCGTCGACTTTGAAAGAGCAAACCTAGTCGCCCTACAACACATAGACGTGGTCGATCCTTGGGTGGTAGAGCACAAAACCTTTATTGAGAAGACGTACAATGACCGAGGCCAACAGAGGACGGACGGAGATATACTCAAAGAGCACAACTCATGTTTCACGCATTGGTTCAAGCAGAAGCTTCTGTCCTACCCTTTACATGAGGATTCTTCCGCGGAAGAACAACTCATATTCGCCTGTCACAGGGCGCCGAGCACAACCTGATGACCTATGAGGCGTATGATATCAACGGCTACACATTCTACACCGAGGACAAGGACATGAAGAGCGATGGTTATCAGAACTCCGGGGTAACGATGGAATCCTACACCGGTAACGACAAGGACAGATACTACGGAAGGATCAAGGAGATCTGGGAGCTGAGCTACGCTGGAGAGAAGGTCCCGATGTTCCGTGTCAGATGGGCCAAGAGCGTCCTAAAAGAAGACCGGTATTTCACCACCATGGTTATACCCAAAGCCAAATCCAAGACCGCGGGCGCAAACGTCACCGCGAAAAATGAGCCATGGGTACTGGCTTCCCAAGTGGACCAATGCTTCTTCATTACCGACCCGTCAAAGCCCAGTCGTGTTGTCGTGAGGAGAGGCAAAAGGAAGATCATTGGAATGGATGGAGTAGCCAATGAGCAAGACTTCGACAAGTACGGCGACCCGAAGATCGAACATGACGACGACGATGAAGTAGCAGCACACACCACAAGAAGAAGCAGGACCACCCTACCTAAAGGACGTCCATTCCATAGAAGAACTCCATTTGCGAAAAAGAAGGGCAAGAAGATTGTGAACAGATAGCTAGCTAAGATCGATTGTATTTAAATCGTAGTCTTCATTTCTCGATTGTATTTCATGGGCACTTTTTGATATCATGAATATTTTTAAATTTCATGGGCACTTTTTGAATTCATGAGGACACTTGATCTTGATCCCCCTCCATCTCGATCTCGATTCCCCCTCCATCTCGATCTCGATCCCCCTCCATCTCGATCCCACCCGCACCCTCCCCCGCTAGCTCCACCGCCGCCGACGACCCACCGCAACCCTCCCCCGCTCCACCGCCGCCGAC
>NC_041388.1:298755278-298780380 GCF_002162155.2 Triticum dicoccoides | reverse complement strand
GCCGCCAACGGGCACCCCTCGCACCCTCCCCCGCTCCACCACCGCCGCCGATGATATTTTCAAGTAACAAATTTGAACATATTTTAAAAAAAATTATTACTGTTTTTATAAAAAAAATATTACTGTTATGATTTAAACAAGTTTGAACATATTTAAACACAAATAAATATAAAAAACAGCATTTAAAATGCATAAAAAATATTGGGGAGCCTAGGAATCGAACCCAGGACCTCCTGGTGTGTGTGCTGCGTGCTGACCAATCGGGCTAGTGGGTGGGTTCTGTTGTAGATAGGGTTAGGTTGTAGATATGGCTAGTGGGCTAGATTAAAAAAATTCTAATGGCGCACCGAGGGGTGGTGCACCATTAGAATAGTCATACTTATGGCGCACGAGGGGGTGGTGCGCCATTAGAAAGCTTCCCCCCACACTAAATCCCCAATCTCTCTAATCTCTCCCCTGCCTCATCGATCTCACCCGCTGCCCCCTGTGTTCGCCATCCCCCTCGCCGCCCCCCTCGCCTCCTTCGCCGTCCCCGAGCAGCATGTCCAGTCCGGACCAGGGAGGAGTGCCGCGACGGGCTGGGAAGCTGCTGCTGCCAAGTGACTCTCAGGCCGGGAGGACCGCCGCCGCAGATCGAGGAGGACCGCCACCATAGATCGAGGACCGCCGCACCGACCAACCTCCTTGCTCACGCCACCCGAACCCGCCCGCCTCTCCCCGACACCGGCGCGCTAGCCAGCAGGTGAGTGAGGCGACCCTACCCCAATCCCATCTCCTCCCACCGGCAATCCCCATATCCTCAGCACCAGCCGGCGGCATGGTTCTTAGTGGAGCGCCACCGATGGTTCTTTATACAAATAGTGGAACTGCATGACCCATATTTGATTCTCATATTTGATTCCCTGAGATTGAACTATACTAAGAATTTTTCCCATTGAAATTCAGTACTGTGAAATCTGAAGAAAATTTCAGTGACAAGTATCTTGTTGTCTCTTAATAAGAAATCTGAAGAGAATTGTATTGTGAAAGCATGGAACTGCATTTTGTTTGTTTAGCTGTGTTGGATGGATGCCCAGGGCCTCTTTTGCTTCATGCAACGATATTCCAGTGAATTTGGATTCATGCAACAATATGAAACATGTAACAAGTCCATAATGATAGATGTAACATGTAAGAAGTCCATAATTGATTAATGGATCTGTTAGTTTGATAGTTTTTTTAGTGTTGCACCTTTTCCTTCTACAACTTGTAGATGTGCACACAGTTTTTTGTGTTCAGTTTAGGAGTTGGTCCTTGGGAAGCATAAATAAAACATTATTGGCAAGTGCAGTCTTGTTACTCCTAGGTATCTACAAATGAGTAGATGAATATTTGTTACTCCAAGAATGTGAACACTTGGTCCATATTCATTTGCAGTGAACATACATTTTCACTGTTCTTATATTATTTGCTTGATGTCAGATTATGCTATGAGAATATTAGTCTAAGCCCAGTCTTGGATGCATTGTTTTATCCTGCAGTGGTTAAACCGGTTCTGAAAATTATCTAGTTTGACCTGTACTTGTCCAGCTATCATAATCTATCCTTTGACCATGGCAGTAGCTGGCATTTTGTTATGATAATTTCAGTATATATCTTACTGTCCTTTGCTGATCTCGTTGTATTTTCAATTCACAGGCAACTCTCCGACGAAGTCTCCTCCAGGTAATATATGTCTCATGCTTTCTAAAGAGTACTAGTATACTGACTAAACTATCCACTTGCTATGCTTAGCTGCTCTGTTGTCTGAATCGTGACACTTTGCCACCTGAAACTTGCCTATCACACTCTCGCTGCATTGCTCAACTAAAAACACAAATATTTGTAGTTTTTGCCTGTCATAATGCAACTAAGCATACTAGTTTTTTGTAGTGAGACAGTAAGATAGTGAGACAATAAGAAGGAAACTTCCCAGATTATGTAGAAAGAAAATACTTGGTTTGACAGCAAGTACCATGACATGAATCAAAAAACATATACGGTGGGAAAAATAAAATGGCAGAAACCTGGGAGGTTCTGGTTTGCTGTATCTCCACCAGTTTGGGTTGGTGAATGTGGATGATTTTTTTATCCTGTGAACTCATTGTACTGCTACAAGAATTTGGTATCATCATGGTGTAATTTTGTTAACATTCTGGTTTTGTTAGATAGTGGCTACACTAATCTAGAGTGATACAGTTTTCCTTCCCATTTGGTATCATCATGTTCAGTGTATACAGTTATAACATCATGTGGGTTTTTCAAGTCTGTTTACAGCTCATGTGGGTTTTAACATCATGTGGGTTGGTGAATGTGGATGATTTTTTTATCCTGTGAACTTGAATGTTCAATGCTGTTTTCTTCAGAGGCTACTGTCAAAAACTTGAGCTACAGTCTTGCAAAGATGATGATCATCTTGCTAGTTTGCTGGGTTTTGTCTCCGACCATTGTGTCGTGATGAATTTGCAGGTACCCCGAGTTGCCCTTGAGTTTGCCGGAATGTCGATTAACTTCCGTTCCGGCAAATTCGGGTACTCCATATGTCCTATTTTCAGCAAAGGTCATGCTAAAATTTTCCGTGAATTTTAGCATGACTTTGCTAAAAATAGGACATATGGGGTACTTGCGACTAATGCATGTGCCGGGGTATCTTAGTACTTAGTTAAGTAGGATCAATTGCCCTGCCATTCTTGCTGCATTAAACCATAGGTGGCAATAGAGCCAAGTTATTAGGCCCAACTTAGAATTCTCCTTAGCATCGATAAACCCTAGATGATAAACCCAACATAGGTGGCAATAGAGCCAAGTGATTAGTGCCAAGTGATTAGGCCCAACCTAGGGTGCCTCGGCATCGATAAACCCTAAATGATGAAAACTTAACTTGGTTGCCCCGGATGCCTCGGTGTCGATGAGAACCTAAATGATGTACGCTTAGGCTTTTAGGGTGCCTCGGCATCGACAAACCCTAAATGATGAAAACTTAGCATTTAGGGTGCCTCGGCGTCGACAAACCCTAAATGATGAAACCTTGGCTTTTAGGGTGCCTCGGTGTCGATGAGAACCTAAGTGATGTACGCTTAGGCTTTTAGGGTGCCTCGGCGTCGACAAACCCTAAATGATAAAAGCTTAGCTTTTAGGATGCCTCGGTGTCGACAAACCCTATATGATGAGACCATGATCTTGTTCCTTGACAATAACCAACTTTTTGACCAAACTTTTTTCCTATTTAGAGAAAAACATGGCCCACAACGATGAGGCCGGTGGTTCGGGCGGCAAGCAATTCTGGGAGCTGTCCCAGGAGTTGGAGGAAGAACCTCACCGCTATGAGAACGCCGCGGAAGACACCGATCCTGACTACACAACCCCTAGTGGCGTCGGGGATGACACCACTGATGATGGCGCCGCGGATGCCACCACTGATGATGGCGGCGCATGCACAGATGGCAGCCAACCGAAGAGGCAACGGAAGGACCGACGCTCGAACGTGCTCAGCACCGTCAGCGAGGAATTTACTGAAGTGAACTCCGACGGGCATCCGACGACACCCAAACACGTAGTCAAGGGGTACTCGATTCCGGTCGAGTGCATTCTCCGGAGCACCGCCTCGATCAACACCGAGAACCTAAGGCATAAGGACCGAGGGAATTTGCGCAGCCTCCTCTTCACGAAGCTACACGAACGATACAAGTTCCCCGCTGAGTTCGCAAACACACGCCTCTCGGGTAATAAAGTGAACGGTGCCGCCCTCACGACGATGAGCACGGCCCTGTCTACTTGGAAAAGCACGGTGAAGGCAATGATTGACAAACGTGATAGTTATGAGAAGATCAAGGCGAAATATCCTTTGATGAGCGAAGATGACTACAAGGAGTTCAAGATCAAGTGCGAGAGCCCCGCAACCTCCGAATCAAGTAAGTGGGGGAAAGAAATGCGGCAGTTGAACATAGGGGTCCACCAACTCGGTCCCGACGGTTACAGAGTGGCGGGGCCTGTATGGGACAAGGAGGACGCGGAGCGTGCCGAGCAAGGCCTACCGCCCCGCTTCAGAAATACAGTGACAAGCAGACCAGGAACTTTCTCAGGGCCCGGTACAAGGAGGACCCGGTAACAAAGGAGCTTACCACGGATCCGAAGACCAAGGAGCTTGAGCTTGTTCTGGTAAGGAATACACCCCCGCGTAATTAGCTCCATATGGTTGCATTCTAATTAATCCCCAATATTTCTAAATGGTTCACGTTCCTTCCGCAGGACAAAGAAAGCAGTAGCGCGGGATCATCTCAGAGCTCCCCTTTCGACACCCCTTTGAATAGGGCGTTGAACGTAATGAAAAACAAGGATAAGCTCAGTAAGCCAACGTCAGCTGGTCGTGTGGCCGGCAAAGGCTTGTCCACAAAATGGTCGTCATACTATACCGCTGGTGGGCGAAAGGAGAAAAAGACCAGTTCGGAAAGCCAGTCGCGCGAGGTTGAAGCACTCAAGGCGCAAGTGGCGCAGATTCCAGAGATGGTACAAGAGCAAGTGCAACAACAACTGGGATCGACACTCACCGGCATTATGCCTACCTTGATTCATGGGATAACGACGTGGATTGCGGGTGGCCAACAGGGGCCGCCCCCGATTCCCAGCTTCACGGCCAGCAACTCGCACAACGCGCAGGCGGCGCCATTGGTGTCTCCGGCGGCGACGGTATTGGTGTCTACGGCGGCGGTGCCATTGGTGTATCCGGCGGCGGCGGTATTGGTGTCTCCGACGCCGGCATTGGAGCTTAATGCACCCGGGTGTACGCCGGGCGGCACCTCGCCAGCAAGCGGCCCCTCCGTCAGTTGCACGCCCGCCGTTGGCAGTGCCTCGACATTAGCCGAGCTCGACGGCATCACGGTAACTAAGCCTCTCGGCCGAGGACTTCATCTCCTTGCCTTTGACTGGGCATCCTTGACGCCCTACATGTTTTCGCAGGGCGCCGCCGACATTCCTTGCACTCTCCTGCACTTCGTGGGCGGCGAGTTGGTCGATGTCGCCAAGGGCAGAATCGTTCAACCGGGCAACCCCGTGTTCCACGGTAATCCGATGCCACCCACAATGTATAGGGTTGAAGTGGTTTGGGTGCTACCAGGCTGCGACGAGCTGTTACCTCTGATTCGACCCGCTGGGGCCGACGAAGAAGATGAGATGACCCTCAGCGCCTGCGTAAGCTGGCCCCTGCTTTGGCTGAAAAGCCAGATTCATTTGGGGGCGGGGGACACCACCCCACAGACAAGACCGCCAGTCATGCCGGCACCAAGCCATGGCAAGAATGCCGCAACGCTACCGGACATGCCGGACATCCCTATGGCACAGGATCCGGACATGCATATGGCACAGGATCTGGACGACGATGACAACGACGATGATACATTTACCAACGTCGATAAGTACTTTGCCGAACATGGGTACGATGACGAGTTCTGCGGGCCTCCTTCTCAAGAACCCAAACAAGACGACCGCGATCTAGCTGGTACGGCGGAGAAACCCAATTGCATCAGGCGTCGTCTGGTGTTCAGTTCTCAGGAGACGCCTCCAGCTGCCACCTTCACCGAGCCTCAGTAGCGGAGTTGCCAAATATTATCAGCCCCAACACGCTCAAGAAGGCGGTCTGTGAGCAAAACTCGGTCCCATTACAGCAGATCAAGAAGAAGGCCCAGAAACGGCCGACTAAAAAGGGCGCCGGTGCGAGCCAGCCGGCACCGAGTACGATCCATGCTCAGGACGGGCCACCTTCACCTAAGGATATCTTGAGGAGGGTGCATGTGGCGGGTAGGGCGATGCTACCGACAAATATGCTCAATGCTGCAACCGGTGCTATGCGGAGTCTGCACGACAGTGTTCTTTCTTTGGAGAAGCGGCGTCTTGGAGAGAATGATGTGGCATACCCGGTTTTCGTGGCCAAGGTGCCAGAGGGCAAGGGCTTTGTGGATGCGCCATCGGGGGTACGATCGTCCTGTGGTTTGATGACATCTTTGCTATGTTCAACCTTCATCCGCTACACTACACCTTCGTTCGGCTATTTTCGCTGAGTATGGAGATGCGGATCATTAGAGAGAAGACCCCGGACATCGTGATGGTCGACCCCTTCTACATGCATGCCAAGCTCTTGAGCAGCGCTGGGGACCGCCAAGTCGTGAGTTCACACCTCGAAGACGTCATTCTAGCAAACCCAGATAAGGATAACTTCCTTGTGGCTTACTTTCCCGAGTAAGTCATCCCTTAACCGCCCCGTAACATATGATTTCTTAGATTTCGATCGTTCTTTTTTTTCTAACATTCCATGTTCTGTGCAGTGACAGACATTGCACACTCATCCTCTTAAGCCCGAAATATTCCATGGCCATGTATTTCGACCCGAACCATAACTCCAAGATAGACTACACAAATATCTAGAAAGTTCTTGATGATGTTCTCCTTGGCTACACCAAATCTGGAGGCATCTTCATCAGGGCAGTTCGTAAGTACGACAAGCATGTGTTCGCCCACAATACGACGTTCTGCTGCGTCAAGCAGCCGCCTGGCGGTCAGAAGGATGCCTACTACGCCCTCCATCACATGCGGGCGATCGTAAGGGACCATCATCACCTTCTGCTACCAAATAATCTCAAAGATTGGGCCGCGAGCTTGTCGGCAATCCAGGACGCGGACATCAGACAAGAATTCTTTCGCATCCAGTCGAAGTTTGCGGACATCATCCATCAAGATGTCCTTCATACCTCGGGGCAGTTCTTCCTCAGATATCAATCGTCCAACATTGAGATAGACGGAATGCTACAAATGCAGGCTGACAACGCCCGCGATTTCATGACCATCAAGACAGACGGCGGCTTCATCCACGCTCCTGTCCATGAGTCGAGTCGAAAGTAGTGATGTGTAGTTCTGAAACATTGATTGGCTCATGTTGTAATTAAACTTTAATGAATTGTATGTCTCTTTGGTTTGGACAGTCATTCAACTTAGATGTAATCGATGCTATTTATTAGTAGGACCATGAATCGTGCTATTAATGTCTTGCTTTTCTCTTCCGATCCTTTTGTTGCATACTTATATATTGCTTATGTATGTATTGTCTGTTGTTTGGCTTGTGCATAGAGATGCCGTCGTATGTCGTGTACAAGGGTAAGGTTCCCGGAGTCTACGACGACTGGGAGGAGTGTCAGAGACAGGTTCACCATTTCAGCGGTAACAGTTACAAAGGGTACACCACTAGGGCGGAGGCCGAATCTAGATACGCCCGCTATCTAGCGGGAGAGAGGAGGGAGCGTTGGAGGAACCGGATGAAGACCAGTTTGATCGCGATGATGCTCATCATGATGACCGCATCTCTCTTCTATGTGATGGTAGTTTAGATGATTGATATCGACTTGTAATGTGAAGACAAACTCGATACTCGCGGTCTCGAGACTTGTAATGTTTTATCTTTGTTCGGTCTTTTGAATTCGGAGACTAATATGATGAATTGTATTCGGAGACTAATCTTCTATTGTATTCGATGAATCTGCTGTTGCTGTGTGCTACTGTCTATATTCTATCAAATAATATATTTTGTAACCTGTGCAAAAATCATAAAAGTAAAAAAAAACAAATATTCATACTAATGGCACATCACCACAAGGTGCGCCATTAGTATGCCAAAGGATACTAATGGCGCATCAAGATAGAGTGCGCCATTAGTATGCCAAAGGATACTAATGGCGCATCAAGACAGAGTGCGCCATTAGTATGCCAAGTATACTAATGGCGCATCTATCCGCAGTGCGCCATTAGTGTGCCAAAGCACATGGTTAAATATGGCCCCTGGGAGGCACACTAATGGCGCATGGTTTTATATACTAATGGCGCACTTGGTGGTGCGCCATTAGTAAAAATTACTAGTGGCGTGCTAGTAATGGCGCACCAGTGATGCACCATTAGTAGGCAAAACTGGTGCGCCATTAGTAGGTCTTTTCCTAGTAGTGCACGCGCTAAAGTGCGTTGCCCCGCGGATAGGCAGTGCGTCCACGTCGAGCGGAGCCTCCTGAAGCCACGCGGAGTCGTCAGCGATGAACGTGAGCGCGCCGAGACGGATCTCGCGGCCCTACACCAAAACTCCGCCGAAAACCATGATGATTCGGGTCGGAAAATATCGCAACTCCTCCAAAAAAACGCTAAAACACCGGCCCCACGGTGGGTGCCAACTGTCGTGGTTCTAAGTCTGACAGTGATGTAGGGGGGTAAGTATGGAGAGGCAAGATCTTAGCTATAGAGGAGTTGTAGGAACGCAAGATTTACGAGTTCAGGCCCTTCTCGGAGGAAGTAATAGCCCTACATCTCAGAGCCCGGAGGCGGTCGACTAGATTATGGTGAACCTGTCTCTGACACTCCTCCCAGTCGTCGTAGACTCCGGGAACCTTACCCTTGTACACGACATACGACGGCATCTCTATGCACAAGCCAAACAACAGACAATACATACATAAGCAACATATAAGTATGCAACAAAAGGATCGAAATAGAAAAGCAAGACATTAATAGCACGATTCATGGTCCGACGGCGGCGGCGGTATTGGTGTCTCCGACGCCGGCATTGGAGGTTAATGCACCCGGGTGTATGCCGGCCGGCACCTCGCCAGCAAGCGGCCCCTCCGTCAGTTGCACGCCCGCCGTTGGCGGTGCCTCGACATTAGCCGAGCTCGACGGCATCACAGTAACTAAGCCTCTCGGCCGAGGACTTCATCTCCTTGCCTTTGACTGGGCATCCCTGACGCCCTACATGTTTTTGCAGGGCGCCGCCGATGTTCCTTGCACTCTCCTGCACTTCGTGGGCGGCGAGTTGGTCGATGTCGCCAAGGGCAGAATTGTTCAACCGGGTAACCCCGTGTTCCACGGTAATCCGATTCCACCCACAATGTATAGGGTTGAAGTGGTTCGGGTGCTGCCAGGCTGCGACGAGCTGTTACCTCCGATTCGACCCGCTGGGGCCGACGAAGAAGATGAGATGACCCTCAGCGCCTGCGTAAGCTGGCCCCTGCTTCGGTTGAAGAGCTAGATTCGTTTGGGGGCGGAGCGCCTTTAGGTCACCTGACCGTCGAGTGGCTTGGTCTTGGTCGAGTATCTTCAAGTCTGTCGAGTGAGACACCTTCAAGTCGATTGAAAGATGATTTCTTCTGGAGATGTCCTTGGGTAGGTCAGTTCGGACAGGTCCATGACCCTACCCTAGGTACACAGCTTCATCACATAGTACTCGAGGATTTATAACAAATTTTAATCACACGCTTATAACATTGAGTGTCTCACAAAGAGTACTTATTACAATAATATGGCTGAAGGCCATCTAAAGAACTTGAGGAAGCATCGAAGATAAATGAATCCATCCAACTCCACGACAAAACTGAGTGCATGACAACGACCTATCGCACCTTACTCTTCGTCTAAAATTTTTGCAACATGATACGATGCAGGCGTGTAGGTCAGCACATGGAATATGCTGGCAAGATCACACTATAGAGAAAATGATGCAATAATAACTATCTCTACATGCATATTTGGTTGGTTGAGGCTCTATGTTTAACATTTTCATAAAGCTAATTTTCCCTACAACAAAGGAATAGATTTTATTTAACTACCAAGATCGAGACATAGGCTTTCTGAGGCATTAACTCTTTACTCTGGGTAGATAGTACCACCTACTTTCCCCTACATCTGCTAGCCTACCACTGAAAGAGGTCACACAGCTTACTCAACTATGCCAGAGCTCATAATGGCTTGTGTCTGCACACGGAAGTTTCAGGCATTAATATTCTTATGATCCCTTTGAGCCTGGGTGGCATTCCATAGGATGATCACAAGGGTACTCTGGGATATCCTAGGACAACACTGGATTGCTCCAAGTGCCCGCAACCAATCCACCCAGATGTGTATTAAAGTAGCCACCTTAGGTTTTGCCTTAGTAAAAATCTCTCACAACTTGCATGAATCACACATACCAATCCCCATCTACGAGCCTGACTAAGCAATGAGGGCATAACGTATATTCTCGGGGTTGATAAAAAGATAATAGGTTCCTACCTCATCAACTACTTAATAATAACACATGTTCACAATCCTACTCATGCAATGTTTGAGGGTTGAAACTAATGCATAAAAACTGGATAATAGAGGGATATGATCAAAGTGTAACTTGCCTTGCTGACGATCGGAAAACCCTAGAGATTCGTAGTAGCAAGCTTCACACTCCGGATACTCTATTGTAAACAAACAATAGTATTCATAAGCACTCCAGCATAAGATGTAAATATAAAACTAGATAGAAAGATCTAAACATAAAGTTCAAGTGAAGAGCTTCAATTTGCAAAAATAATCAATCAAATCGGAGGTACGAAACTCAAACTACAATCAAAAGAAGTTTAAAATCAAATCTTCTTGAAACCAAATTTTAAACTATCAAAAAAATGTTTAACTTGATTATCTGAACAGAGGAGATCGTAACGAAGAATTTGGCGTTGGTTTCGTTGGATTTGGATAAACGAGCAAAAAGTAGTGATCATTTAAAGATCAGGGACTAATCTGTGATAGAAATAATTACGGATAGGTCCCTGGCCGAAAATAAACAGAAAAAGAAAAATCCAACGAACGAACGTTCACTTCGGAGACCTAACGAACGAAAAACGTTCGCTACCGAAGTCTATCGGACGAACGCCTGCTAAATAATCTAAGCTCGAAATAAAACCGGGGTTTTAGAAAAACAATAAATCAAGAAAACCGGATCGGCTGACAGTTTTATACCGGTTCGGCGGTTTCGGCGAGAAAACCGGCGGCGGTGACGAATTTCGGTGACGGCGGGGCAGCGAGGGGCAACGGCGGGCAGCGCCGCGAGGCGGGCGGCAAGGCGAGGCGGCATCGGCGTGCTACGGCGGCGCGGGCGGTTGCGCTGCTGGGCCGGCTGGGCTACGACCCAATCGGTTCGAAGAACTTTTTTTAAATAATGATGCGAAGAAAAATCCAAAGAAACTAAAAATCCTAAAAAATTCCATAAACAATCTTCATCATCCCCTCCTAATATTTGGGACAACGTGAACATTTTTCTGGGCTAAATGCATTTTTTTAAAAATGCATCTTTTTCCCTAATCTAATAAAATTCAACCGAATAAAATTGCAAATAAATATAATTTTATTCAAAATTAAATTTCCAATATTTCCTCGCTATTTTGAAGGAGTCATATTATCTTCTCTCTTTATTTTATTTATTGGAAATAATCGAAGAAATAGTTTTGAATAAAATCACTTTGATCCAATTTGCCAATTTTGAAAATTCAAAATTGGATTTTTGTAAAAACCTCCAACTCTCTCGAATGGTCCTTGATTTGCTTAAGGTTGCTAGGATCAAAAATTCCAAATAAAACAAATTCAAAAATGCACAAATTATGTATGCATATGATAACCTACTGATTAACATCCAAATTGAAAATTGGGAGGTTACAAACCTACCCCCCTTAAGATGAATCTCGCCCTCGAGATTCGGGATGGCTAGCAAAAAGGCATGGGTGGTCCTTCTGGAGGTCTTCTTCTCGCTCCCTGGTGGCTCCACTGAACTTTGCAGAACTTGATGACCTTGCTGCATGTAACTCGGTTGGCGAACTCAAGAATCTTGACGGGTTTCTCCTCGTAGGTTAGGTCACTCTCCAATTGAATTGCTTCGAGGGGCACTATATCTCTCAGAGGAATATCGGCCATCTCTGCATGACACTTCTTCAACTGGGAAACGTGAAACACATCATGAACTCCTGACAAACCTTCGGGTAACTCCAACTTGTAGGCAACTTCACCCATACGTTCCAAAACTCGGTATGGTCCTACAAATCGTGGTGCTAACTTCCCTTTGACTCCAAATCGCTTAACTCCTCAAAGTGGTGACACACGAAGATATGCTCTATCTCTAATTTCATAGGCTATCTCCTTGCGTTTATATAGTATCGGCATAACTCTTCTGCTGGACTGAGCTACCTTGAGTCTATCGCGAATCAACTTGACCTTCTCTTCAGATTCTCTGATTAAATCTGCCCCGAACAATTGTCGGTCTCCAACTTCATCCCACATCAATGGTGTCCTGCACCTCCTTCCATACAAGGCTTCGAAAGGTGCCATCTTCAAACTAGCTTGGTAGCTGTTGCTGTATGAGAACTCCGCGTATCGTAAGGCAAATTATCATCCCAATTAGATCCATAATCTAGCGCACAAGCTCTCACCATGTCCTCCAGAATCTGATTGACTCTCTCGGTCTGTCCATCTGTCTATGGATGAAAGGCTATACTGAACTCTAGCCTGGTACCCAAAGTCTGGTGTAAGTGAATCCAAAACTTTGAGGTAAACTGTGTTCCTCTATCTGATACGATGGTCCTCAGAACTCCATGCAAACATATGATCTTGGTCATATATATCTTGGCCAACTTTGCGCTTGTATAAGTGGTTTTCACGGGGATAAAGTGAGCCAGTTTGGTCAAGCGATCAACTAGTACCTAGATGGAGTCATATCCTGATCGTGTCCTGGGTAATCCGGTGATGAAATCCATGCCAAGCTTATCCCACTTCCATTTGGGTATCGGCAAAGGCTGAAGTAATCCTGCTGGCTTCTGATGCTCTGCCTTAACTCTCTAACATACATGACATACTGTTATGTACTCGGCAATATCCTTCTTGATACCTGTCCACCAGAAATGTTCCTTCAAATCCAAATACATCTTGGTGTTTCCTGGGTGAGTCGAGTATGGTGAGTCATGAGCTTCCCGAAGAATTAACTTCCTGATCTATGGATTATTTGGCACATAGATACGATTGTCGGTGTCAAAACTGGCGGATCTCGGGTAGGGGGTCCCGAACTGTGCGTCTAAGGCGGATGGTAACAAGAGGTAGGGGACACGATGTTTACCCAGGTTCGGGCCCTCTTGATGGAGGTAAAACCCTACGTCCTGCTTGATTGTTCTTGATGATATGAGTATTACAAGAGTTGATCTACCACGAGATCAGAGAGGATAAACCCTAGAAGCTAGCCTATGGTATGATTGTATGTTGTTCTACGGACTAAAACCCTCCGGTTTATATAGACACCGGAGGGGGCTAGGGTTACACAAGGTCGGTTACAAAGGAGGAGTATACATATCCGTATTTCCTAGCTTGCCTTCCACGCCACATAGAGTCCCATCCGGACACGGGACGAAGTCTTCAATATTGTATCTTAATAGTCCAACAGTCCGGCCAAAGGATATAGTCCGGCTGTCCGGAGACCCCTAATCCAGGACTCCCTCAGTAGCCCTTGAACCAGGTTTCAATGACGATGAGTCCGGCGTGCAGTGTTGTCTTCGGCATTGCAAGGCGGGTTCCTCCTCCGAATACATCATGGAAGAGTTTGAATACAAGGATAGTGTCCGACCCTGCAAAATAAGTTCCACATACCACCGTAGAGAGAATAATACTTCCACAAATCTAATCTGCTGACACGTTTCGATAGTATGACATCACTTCATGGCCCGGTTATTATTCAAACCGCTTTTCTCAACCAGCTCCGCACATGTCGCGAGGCGGTTTTCTTGATACGTCTTGTCAAAGCAGAGATTGTGTTCCCCTTATCACGGGATTCTCATCAATACAGACGTGGGTAACCCAACCGCGCCATCAATTACGGCGCTTGGGGAATAAGTGGTTTTGCCAGGAAAGTGGGGAGACTCATCGCCTCCGCCGCCCTTATAAAGGGACAAAGATTTACTTTTTTCACCCACGCCTTCTTCCTTCTCGCTTACCCATTCCCGCACACCCGAGCTCTAGCGCCCAAGATTGCGTTCTTCTTCTCGAACCACTACAATCATGTCCGTAGCAGGAGGCAAGTGGATGGTCTCCTCCGTCACGGAGGAGAACATCAAAAAGTTACGGGAGGCCGGATACCTAGCTGCGAATATCACGCACCGGCTGCTGAATGCGGGGCAGATCGTCCCAACGCCCGAACCCCATGAGAGGGTAGTTTTTCTTACCCATTTTGTCTGCAGACTGGGATTTCTTCTCCACCCGTTTGTTCGCGGGCTCATGTTCTACTACGGGCTGGATTTTCATGATCTAGCCCCCAACTTCATCCTCAACATCTCGGTGTTTATCGTCGTGTGCGAGGCCTTCCTCCGCATCAGGCCCCACTTCGGCCTATGGCTGAAAACCTTCAATGTCAAACCGAAGGTGGTGGGTGGCCAGCAAGCAGAATGCGGAGGCGCCATGGTGGGCAAGATGCCTAATGTCACCTGGCTCGAGGGTACCTACGTGGATACCATAAAGGGGTGGTAATTGGGGTGGTTCTACATCACCGAGCCGCGCGACTCCAACTGGGTGGCGGCCCCCAAATTTCGATCCGGAATCCTCATGCAGCTCACCTCCTGCAAAAAGAAGGGCCTGTCCTGGGGCTCTTCGGTAGAGCTGGCCGGACTCCAGACCTACATCCAGAACATGACGAACAAGAAAATCAAGCTCGTCAACGTGGTCCAGGTTATGCTCTTCTGCTGGATCCTTCCGTGCCAACGACGGGCATTTGTTTTGTGGGAGTTCGACTCGGCCCAGCACCAGATGCTGCGGGAGCTCTATGACACGACGCACGAGGACGTTTGGAGGGTGCTGTTCAAGGGCGCCGAGATGCCTCCCTCCCTCACCGAGGACCGCGGACTCAGCGCAAAGCGTCGTGCCCATCCGGTAGGCTTTTATACCTCTCAGGGTATTTATGTGCCCTGGTTTGGTTATGTGCTGGATCTAAGCTTTCATGTCATTAACAGGACTGGATAAAGACAGCGGAGCAGCTTGATTGCCCAGCTCCCCTACCCGAAGATCCTGCAAACGCTCTTCTAACGAAGATGCTGACTCTGGCACCTTACGAGGTGCCAGAAAAGACGGCCAAGAAGAAGGCCGAGGGGACCCAAAAGGGTCTCCGGTGCAAGGTGGTTCTATCGGACTCATCGTTCGTTGAGTCTGACACGCACTCCTCCCACGGAAACGAGGAGGAGGAGAAAAGTTCTCCCCCCCAGCTGGGGGAGACAAGAAAAGGAAGGCCGACCCATCCGGGGAGGCTGAAGGGTCCAAGAAGGGAAAGACCCTCCCTCCGGACTATGCCACGACGGCCGCCGACAGCGGCGACGAGTGGCTACCCACGGACAATCCCTTGGTGAAGTCGTAAGTGTCCGGACACCATAGTACTTCATGGTATGTTTTATTGTACTGCCTTTGCTCATGCCGAACATGATTATGCAGTCCGGCCCGAGCTCATCTCGACGTACCCTCGTCGAGCGGCTCTTTGGGCTCGTCGGATATGAACAGCGGTTCTCCTCTGACGGCTTCCACCCCTCGCCCTACGGACAACGCCGAGGTTGTGTCTCAAAAGGCACCGACCCAAGGGGAGGTGATCCTGGGGGCGCCTCACGGCGACCTCCCGGACCCTGAGTACCAAGGGAGCGAGGCTCCTACGGGCTTCGAGTTCGGGCACCAGCCGGACACTACGCCAGAACCTTCGATGGTTCCGGACTCCGGCAGGCGGTCCCCCATTAAGGGGGGACAACCATCAGTGCCGGTGTCCTCTGTCCAACGAGAGGCACCGGACAACTTGCTGGAAGCGCTTCACAGCGCTTCCATCGATGAAGAACACCGCACTATCATGAGTGCGGTGGTCAAGAAGGTTCAGTCCGCCAAAAATGGACTGACCGAAGCTTGCGCTAGCCTCCTAACAGGCTTTGAGGTAAGCATTCAAAATATAAAAATATTACTGCATAGATAGTAGCCCCTGATGCTCTGTTCAGCGTTAGCAAAGAAAAGCCGAATAGAGTATCAAATGATAACTCAGGAGTCTAATTAGAGTATGTCTATGTGTATGTGTAGGCTTCCCTGCTGGCCGCTGCCGCACGTACTGCGGAGGTCTATGTGCTGAAGCAGGCCCTAAAGCGGTCCGAGGACGAGCTCGGCCTTACCAAGGGGCAGCTTGAAGAGAGCGAAGGTAAGATATACCCCAGTTTATATAGTTAAAAAGAAGTTCGGTGTAAAGTAATAGGATCATCATGAATTTGTCAGGGGCCACGACCGAGGTGGAGACCCTGAGGAAGGCGTTGTTCGCGGCCGAAGAGAAAGCGGCCAAAGAACGCATTGAACGGGAGAAACAAGAAGCCCGAGTGGGCGAGGTGCAGCAAGAGCTCGAGGCTCTCACCAAAAAGCATGAGTCCTTGGAGCTTGACTCCAAGACGCGAGAGTCTGAGCTCGCGCAGGCGCTTGAAAGCATCCAGAGCGCCAAGGCCGAAGCCCACAAGGCCCTCCAGGAGATTGATGCGGCGAAGAAGATAGCAGTGGGTAAGGCATTCAATATGCAAAGCAAGCATGTGAAGGAGACTTTCCTTTTTCTTACCCGAGTTCGGAGCTCTCCAAGAGCGTTTGCAGATCTTACCCACAGTGTGATGGATGCCGTGGAGTTTTACCGGGCTGAGGAGGGGAGCTCAACGGAGAAGTTGTTCTGGTCTCAGTATACTGGGACCGAACACCCCGTGTCCTTGAGCGACCAGCTGAAGCAGTTGGTCGAACTTCACAAGGCGGCCGAACAGGCCATGAGGGGCCTTATAGTACGGATGTGGCCTAGCGAGCCCCTATCCGGCAGCTACTTCGGTCTGGTGAGGCGGCTGGTGGAAGCCTGCCCACGGCTTGAGGTCATCAAGCGGTCCGTCTACATCGAAGGTGCATGCAGGGCTTTTGCCCGGGCGAAGGTGCACTGGGCGAAGCTGGACGCTGTGAAGCTTGTGAAGGAGGGGCCGCCGGAGGGCAAGGAGCATCGCTGCCCCGAGAATTACTATGAGAGCATCCTGAAGGGTTCCCGCTTAGTGGCAGATGAGTGTGCCAAGGATGTAATCTTTGAATGAACATGCCCATGTGATCCTGTAATATGAAACGAGTTCTTTTGCGCCATGCGATGCTTTCTTAATTTAAAATATTACCTTCTGTGTGAGCGTTTATAAAATCTGAGAGTTGGTCAGTCGTTGGCTTCTGCCCCCATGTAACTAGTACTGGGGTGTTTGGGGTAAATCTGAACACTCTTTACCCCAATTTTGGGTCCTTCAAGGGAGGTGCTCAGCGCATCGAACTAGGCAATCCGACTATAATGCTTTATCACTCTCACTTAGCCATAGAAGTCTATGATTTTAAATTTTTGGTGAAGCCCCTGGTATTCAGAGGGCCGAATTTGGGGCGCTATACACGCCTAAGCCGGACAAGGCCGACTCCTCGCCCGAAGCGGAAAAAGTCTTTAAGGACTTGAGACCTCTCGAATAGCGACCAGTCTCTCGCCTTATCATGACAGTCAGTTTTTGGCTTTCTCTACTGAGGTGCTCATCCGGAAGAACCGGGACACAATCGCAGTAGTTCTCCCACCGCTACCTTAGCTGATATAGAGGAACGTAAGGTACCAAAGCATGGGAGCCGGGCAACCCAACATTTGACCCAAGACATGATTCGGAGCTGATGCATATAATGCTATAACTTCGGGGTGCCGCACCGTCAAAAGTGTTCAGACTTCTTATGCCGTATTACGGGGTAAACGATAGCCCCTGGCGTACTGACCGCACCCGAGCGTGCAGGTGCGGAATGTCGTAAATGGACATATAATAGAAAGAGAAAAACTTAAATAATGCAATGACAGATTAATAATATGCATTGTTATTTGAATAATACGTCGAAGCGTACTGGTACAAGTAGTGCAATAAGCATAAAGTAGGACAATTCGAAATGTCCTATCCCAAGGCAAGCTACACATAAATAGTGAAAAGCGGGTATATCAAGTATTACTAGAGACCACCTGGCGGTTCCTGTGTTCATCCTAGCTTCTTGCCGCCTTGGTTGTTGCTTCCGGAATTTGTCCGGCAATTGGACTGCCAGAAAGGGCTTCCAAAGAGTTAGGCCCTGAAAGAGAAAAGGAATGTCAAAGGTATACAACCCCTGGTGTGGTTAAGCCACAATGTGGGGCGTGTCCTGATTGTGCCCCTGCCTATGTCCATGGTATTTTCAATGCGTAGTTATGTACGCGTGGCACAAATTTCATCACTGCACTGGGACTGGGACGGGGGCCGGATTGCTAGGCGAGCGTTGATCGCGCCAGGCGATCCTGTTGCAGATTGTTCCGGACTCGCTTGAAGGTGTCCGGGGGCTGTAACGCCAAATGAGTGGTCTGCCTGAACAGGCTGCTTTGTGCCTCTACTGCAAGGGCTGTAGTGTGCTCTTCTGTACGGAGCGAGCGTTCTGTGTTTCCATTTACTATTATGACCCCGCGGGGTCCTGGCATCTTGAGCTTGAGGTATGCGTAATGAGGCACTGCGTTGAATTTTGCAAATGCTGTCCGTCCAAGCAGTGCATGATAGCCACTACGAAACGGGACGATGTCGAAGATTAACTCTTCGGTTCGAAAGTTATTCGGTGATCCGAAGACCACTTCCAGTGTGATTGAGCCTGTGCAATGAGCCTCTACACCTGGGATGACACCTTTAAAGGTGGTTTTGCTGGGTTTGATCCTTGAGGGGTCGATACCCATTTTTCGCACTGTATCCTGATAAAGCAGGTTCAGGCTGCTGCCGCCGTCCATAAGGACTTGAGTGAGGTGAAATCCGTCAATGATGGGGTCTAGGACCAGTGCGGCGGATCCCCCATGACGGATGCTAGTGGGGTGGTCCCTGCGATCGAAGGTGATCGGACAAGCAGACCATGGGTTGAACTTCGGGGCGACGGGCTCCATCACGTAGACGTCCCTTAGTGCATGCTTCCGCTCCCTCTTGGGAATGTGGGTTGCGTATATCATGTTTACTGTCTGCACTTGTGGGGAAACCCCTTCTGTCCTCCTGGGGTTCGGCGGCTGGGGCTCCTTCTCGTCATCGCTATGCAGCCCCTTGTCCTTGCTTTCGGCATTTAACTTGCCGGCCTGCTTGAACACCCAGGATTCTCTGTTGGTGTGATTGGCTGGCTTGTCAGGGGTGCCATGGATTTGACACGAGCGGTGCAGTATGCGATCCTAACTGGATGGAGCCAGAGTATTTCTTTTAAATGCCTTTTTCCGCTGACCAGATTTAGAGCCTCTGAATCCGGCATTGACTGTCGTATCTTCGGTGTTATCACCGTTATTGCGGCGCTTTGGTCTAATACGATGCTGCCTACCGTTAATGTCTTTGGTATCCGAGGTATCCGGATTCCTTGATGTGTTGTTGCTGCGAGCCAGCTAGCTGTCCTCACCCGCACAAAAGCGGGTCATGACTGTTCTGAGGGCTGCCATAGATTTCAGCTTCTCCTGGCCGAGGTGGCGGGTGAGCCACTCGTCGCGGATGTTATGCTTGAATGCCGCTAGGGCTTCTGCATCCGGACAGTATACAATTTGATTTTTCTTAGTCAGGAACCGTGTCCAGAATTGTCTGGCTGATTCCCCTAGCTGCTGCGTTATGTGGCTCAAGTCATCAGCATCCGGTGGCCGCACATAAGTGCCCTAGAAGTTGTCAAGAAATGCATCTTCCAAATCCTCCCAACTACCAACAGAATCTGCTGGCAAGCTATTCAGCCAATGCCGAGCTAGTCCTTTGAGTTTTAGTGGGAGGTACTTGATGGCATGTAGATCGTCACAGCGAGCCATGTGGATGTGAAGGAGGAAATCCTCAATCCATACAGCAGGGTCTGTTGTGCCGTCGTATGATTCGATATTTAGGGGTTTGAAACCCTCCAGGAATTCATGATTCATAACTTCATCAGTGAAGCATAGGGGGTGTGCGGCGCCTCTGTGCCGGGCTATATACCAACGTAGTTTGTATGAGTCTTGTCTGCTATATTCGGCCCGGCTGGATTTACTCTTGGTGTATCCGACGCGACGATCATCGTCCCGTGTGGGCGCACGTGCTCGTGTCCCGTATATTGACCTTGAGATTTTTGCCTTACTGTCCAAGATGTCTCGTAGGTCCTCTGTGTTGCCCCAGGCCTTAGTATTTTTGACTGAGTGGTGACGGGGTTCGGTCTGAACTTTAGGCTGAAACGCCTCTCTGGCTCGGCCGCGTAGTGGCCGGTCAGCCGCATCATACACTGGTGAATGAGGTTTCAATGCTTCCTCCTCGATGTGAGGTAGCAACCTGCGTTTTGGGTAACTCTTGGACGGGCACTTGAGTTCATGCTCCTTGGCTGCAAGGACTTCGGTCCATCTGTCTGCTAGCAAGTCTTGATCAGCTTGAAGCTGTTGCTGTTTCTTCTTTAGGCTACTTGCCGTGGCCACAAGACGGCGCTTGAAGCACTCTTGCTCGACGGGGTCCTCAGGCACGATAAACTCGTCGTCGCCGAGGCTCGCCTCATCTTCGGAGAGAGGCATGTAATTGTCCTCCTCTGGTTCCCATCTGCTGCCTGCTCTGGGGGGCTAGCTTGTTCGTCCTCTAGCTCTGCACCGTGCTGGAGGGGATTGTTGTTTTCTTTGGTGCTATCCGGAGTGTTATTATCTCCTGTGCCGGTATCACTGCTCTTGCTGTGGCGGGACTTAGAGTGGCGCCGCTGACGTCGGCGCTTGGGTTGCTTCTTGGAGGGGTCATCCTCCGCTTTCTCGTCACCATTGGCTTCTTTAGGGGTGTCCACCATGTATATATCATATCATGAGGTGGCGGTCTAGTGCCCCGAGGGTGGTGGATCCTATTCATCTCCGGCCTCGTCGTCCATACCGTTGAAGTCTTCAGAGCCGAAGTCGAGCATGTCGGTTAAGTCGTCGACAGTGGCTACTAAGTGGGTGGTGGGTGGGCAGCGAATTTCTTCGTCATCCGCATCCCATTCTAGCCGTACATAGTTCGACCAAGGTTCTCCTAACAGGGAGAGAGACCTTAATGAATTTAGCACATCCCCGAAGGGTGAGTGCTGAAAGATGTCCGCGGAGGTGAACTCCATGATCGGCGCCCAGTCGGACTCGACGGGCACGAATATGAGCGGCTCGGAGTCCGTGGCCGGAGATGAATCCAGTGCTTTGGCGACACGGCTCTTGTAAGGGGTGAGGTCAGTATCCATCTCTGTCGCCACTGAGAGTGCGGCCTCCATGGCGGGGTCCATCCCTTCGCTCTCGGATGGCGCGACTTGCTCCGGATTGATGGACGGAGTAGCTGCGGATGCGATCTCTCGAACACTGTCCGACGACAGAGTTACGTCGTGCTCGTCAAGACTGTACGGCGCGTCCGACATGGGCCCGAATACGTCAAAGAACAAGTCTCTGCGGATGTTGGCCGTGTAGTTCAAGTTTCCAAATCTGACCTGATGGCCAGGGGCGTAGCTCTCAATCTGCTCTAGATGGCCAAGCGAATTGGCCCACAGTGCAAAGCCACCGAATATGAAGATCTGTCCAAGGAGAAAAGCCTCACCCAGGACCGCATCACTAGCGATGATCAAAGGAGCCATCAAGCCTTATGGTGACGACATAGTTGAACTCTCAATGAAAGCACCAATGTCGGTGTCAAAACCAGCGGATCTTGGGTAGGGGGTCCCGAACTATGGGTCTAAGGCAGATGGTAACAGGAGGCAGGGGACACGATGTTTACCCAGGTTCGGGCCTTCTTGACGGAGGTAAAACCCTACGTCCTTCTTGATTGTTCTTGATGATATGAGTATTACAAGAGTTGATCTACCACGAGATCAGAGAGGCTAAACCCTAGAAGCTAGCCTATGGTATGATTGTATGTTGTCCTACGGACTAATACCCTCCGGTTTATATAGACACCGGAGGGGGCTAGGGTTACACAAGCTCGGTTACAAAGGAGGAGATATACATATCCGTATTGCCTAGCTTCCCTTCCACGCCAAGTAGAGTCCCATCCGGACATGAGACGAAGTCTTCAATCTTGTATCTTAATAGTCCAACAGTCCGGCCAAAGGATATAGTCTGGCTGTCCGGAGACCCCCTAATCCAGGACTCCCTCAACGATCCTCAAACCATAAAGTTTCGTGTTCATCCTCACGAAAACCTTTGGCCTTTCCTTTACTCATATTTTCCTTTATCTCTGCAATCTCCTTATCAGTCTTCTGAGCTTCTCAACTCTTTCCCAACAACGTGGAATGAACTTCCAATGCTGCAACAAAACCTCTCGGAACTATCTCCATTCGAAGTTCTCTGAGATCGTCGGCTAACTCCTGAGGTAATCCTCCAGTTATGAGGGTATTAACATAACTCTTGTGGCTCAACGCGTCTGCTACAACATTGGCGTTTCCTAGATGATAATGCAGTTTCATGTCATAATCCTTTATGAGCTCCAACCATCTCCTTTGCCTGAGGTTCAACTCCTTCTGTGTGAAGATGTACTTCAAACTCTTATGATCCGTGTAAACATCACAATGATTTCCAATAAGAAAATGTCTCCAGGTCTTGAGCGCATGCACTATGGCTGCTAACTCCAAGTAATGTGTGGCATAATTCAACTCATGAGGTCGAAGCTGTCCTGAGGCATATGAAACAACTCTTCCTTCTTGCATAAGAACGCCTCCAAGTCCCTGTGGTGAAGCGTTGCAATATACTTGGAAATCCTTGCGTATATTCGGGAGAATTAACACAGGGGCTGTAACCAAACGTTTCTTCAACTCCTGAAAACCTGCCTCAAAATCCTCTGTCCATTTGAACTTAGTGTCCTTCTTCAATAACTCCGTCATGGGCTTCGCAATCTTGGAGAAATTTTCAATGAATCTCCGATAATATCCTGCAAGTCCAAGGAAACTGCGTATCTCTCCAACTTAGGTGGGTGCCAACCACTCAGCGACGGACTGATCCTTTGAAGGGTCTACTGCTATACCTTCTCTAGATATAACATGTCCAAGAAATCTGACTTCCTTCAACCAAAACTCACATTTGCCGAACTTGGCATATAGCTGATGTTCCCTCAGCTTCTCGAGAACCAAGCGCAAATGTTCCTTGTGTTCTTCTTCATTCTTCGAGTACACCAATATATCATCAACGAACACCACAACAAACTTATCCAAGAACTCCATGAACACCTTATTCATCATACTCAAAAAGTAGGCATGGGCGTTAGTCAAACCAAAAGACATGACCGTGTACTCATATAGCCCATACCTTGTGGTAAAGCTGTCTTGGGTTCTCGGATCTTCAGCTGGTGATATCCTGATCGCAGATCGATCTTGGAGAATACTTTAGCTCCCTGCAGCTGGTCAAACAAATCGTTGATCGTTGGTAGAGGGTATTTGTTCTTCATCGTCACCTCATTCAATGCACGATAATCAACAACCATTCTCAAGGATCCATCCTTCTTCTCAACTAAGAGCACTGGGGCTCCCCACGGTGATGAACTTGGTCGAATATAACCTTTCTCCAATAACTCCTTAATCTGCTTCTTAATCTCCTCCAGATCATTCGTGGGCATCCGATACGGTCTCTTAGATATTGGTCCGATGCCTGGAAACAGCTCGATAAAAAACTCTATGTCTCGGTCTGGTGACATGCCTGGTAATTCCTCTAGGAATACATCAGGATAATCTTTCACAACCGGCACTTCCTCTTGAACAACTCCCGAGAGTGAATTTACTTGAGTCCTCCTTGGCGCATGCCTAGACACATACTTTATTCGTTTCCCCTCTGGGGTGGTGAGGAGAATTGACTTACTAGCACAATCGATGTTTCCTCCATACTTCGATAGCCAATCCATGCCTAGTATTATATCCAGTCCTTGTGATTCCAAAATAATGAGGTCTGACGGGAAAACATGTTTACCAATGGTCAATGGCAACCGATCACACCATGGGCTAGCCATATATTCTGCTCCTGGTGAGCTCACTAACATGGGTGACCTAAGGGCTAAGGTTGGCAATTCACTTGTCCACACATCCCCTTGATATGTATGAATGCGATGCACCAGTGTAAAAAAGAACAAGGGTTGTAAATGACTTAATCAAAAACTTACCAATAACTGCGCCAGGCTGCTCTTCAACTTCCTCCATGTTGACGTGGTTAACCTGACCTCTGGTGAAGGGGTTTGGCTTCTTTCCTGAGCTTCCATTGCCATTACCATTCTTTGCTTTAGGACACTCGGTGGCGTAGTGTCCAGTCTTCCCGCACTTGAAACAAGTAATGTGACTCAGATCCTTCTTGGCGGGTGTAGCGGGGTTGAAAGGAACGGTTCTGACTGTTGTTTCCTCCATTCCCATTTCCATTCTTAGGGCCATTGTGGTTGTGTGAATGTCCTCCATTGTGGGAATGGCCTCCATGGTTATGTCCTCCATGGGTATGATGGGTCTGTCCTCCCGAGTACGAGGTATAGCGGGGTTTCTACTGAGCTCCAGACTTGTACTTCCCCTGCCCATACTTCCGTTTGCGGTTCTCTATCTACTACTGCTTGCTTTCAATCATGAGGGCCCTATCTACCAACTCCTGGTAGTTGGTGAATGTTGCCACCATCAACTACATACTCATCTCATCATTCAGCCCCTCAAGAAACTTCTCCTGCTTCACGGCATCAGTGGCCACATCATCTGGGGTGTAGCGTGCTAACTTTCTGAACTCATCCACATACCATGCCATAGTACGATTCCCCTGGCGTAAGTTGCGGAACTCATGCTTCTCCGTACTCATGGCTCCAGCTGAGACATGTGCAGTGCAGAAGGCTTGTTGAAACTGATCCCAATAACATTGGCCACAGGGAAGGTGGTGGTGTAGTTCTCCCACCATGAGGCTGCGGGTCCATCCAGTTGGTGTGTGACAAAGCGCACCTTCTCAGCATCTGTGCAACCTGTGGTGGTCAGCTCCCTTCCAATCTTGCGGAGCCAGTCATCAACAACAATCGGCTTGGTCCTGCTAGAGAACACCAGCGGATTCAACCTTAGGAAACGGGCTAAGTCGCCAACTGGTGGTGGTGGCGGTGGGTTGTTGTTGTTGTTGTTGTTGTTGTTGTTGTTGTTGTTGTTGTTGTTGTTGTTGTTGTTGTTGTTGTTGTTGTTGTTGTTGCTGCTGCTGCTTTTGTTGCTATTGTTGTTGTTGTTGGTTGTTGCTGCTGGTTGTTGTTGCTGCTGCTGCTGCTGCTGCTGCTGCTGTTGTTGT
>NC_041388.1:298730310-298753308 GCF_002162155.2 Triticum dicoccoides | reverse complement strand
GTTGTGGTACACGGTCATCGAGGAACTTGACGAATCCATGTCGACGGTAGTCATACACTTGGTCTTGTCGGATCCACAGCAACGGTAGTCGTTCTAGGCATCGGGCGTCGGGGTACTTGGTGTTCTTGGCGATTCCGAAGACGGCGGTAGAGGTACACATTTGTGTAGGTGTTTGAGTCACCGGTAAAGAAACTTGGCGGTCCATGTAGTAGAACTTGGCGCATCCGAAGGTGTACTTGGCGAACAACGGTCGTCGTGGTACTCGTCGGTCCATGAAGTCAATCTGGTAGGTCTTGGTGTCCCCACCTAGTTGCGTACTTGGTGTAATCCACGGAAATGACGCTTGTTTGATCAACAGTCTTACTGGTAGGGTACTTGGCGAACAAGGGTGTATGCCTGGCGTAGACGCGTGGACATGAAGTTGTGGCCTGTCGAGCTGCGCAATGGGCGCGGCCCACGTGACGAAGCAGAGAAGGGCGACCCGCTTCGATGAGTTGACCACGTAGCCAACCGATGAGGGCGATTGCATTCACGTCGTTGCAGAGGCATGCGGCATGGAGGAAGCAGAGCACCTGCAGCTTGCAGGAGACGATGCGAGACGGGGCTGGACGAATCCGGGCAGGAGGTGGTCCCAGACGACAGCAGTGGAGCGGACCTTGTCGAAGAATAGGCCGGGGATGGACGCGGGGAAGACGGATCCGTCTGATTCCCAGCTGGAACGAGTGCAGAACGGCGGCAAGGCAGAGCTTGGGAGAGCCGACCATCCATGGCGGGGGTCCTGTGACAGCCGAACAAGGAAGCTTGAGGGGCCAGAGAAAGGGATGAAAGGAGGAAGGAGGAGGGGCGCGACAGAGGGGCATGCTGAAGGTGGTCGCCGGCGGTGTGGTTCGCCAAGGAGGTGGGTCACAAGGAGGAGCGCTCGGACGTTGTTGCTCCTCTCCTCGTGGAGCTCCTGGATGAGGGGCCTGCGGGAGCATGGGCGCGCGAGGCTGCAGGAAGCTCTGGCGAGACAGAGACGCGGGGGAGGAGCAGACCGCGGCAGGGGTGGCGGAGTAGTTGGCGGCGGCGGCGAGAATGAAGATGGCAAGGCGGCGGTGGAGCTCCGGCAATGGAACGGCGATGCTGTCCCGTGGCTGGAGGGCGGCTCGAGCGAGAGGAGAGGGAGAGGAAGAGATCGAGATGAGGGGGAGGCGGCGCAAGGGAACGAGGGAGAGGACGAGGTGAGGGATCGGTCAGGCCTAGGGTTAGAAGAAAGGGACTGGGCTGTGCCTCCACGAGCAAATGGGCCTTAGAGGCCGGCCCAGTTACTGCTGGTGGTTGGAGGGTCAGATGGGCTGTGCACTCTCTTCCCCCTCTTAATTCTCATATTCTGTCTAAAAAACAGATGTTACCAGAAAAGATTAGGGGTTAAGGAGAAGGGTATGGAGTATATAAAAATATCCCTGGGATCCTGGGTTTCTGAGATATTAGAATAAAATGCTTTGGCATTTTTTATATACTCCATACCCTTCTCCTTAACCCCTAATCTTTACTCTGGGTAGACAGTACCACCTACTTTCCCCTACTCAGCTAGTCTACCACTGAAAGAGGTCACACAACTTACTCAACTATGCCAGAGCCCATAATGGCTTGTGGCTGCACACGGAAGTCTCATGCATGAATAATCTTATGATCCGTTTGAGTCTGGGTGGCATTCCATAGGATGATCACACTGGTACTCCGGGATATCCTAGCACAACACTGGATTGCTCCAGGTGCCCGCAACCAATCCACCCAGATGTGTATTGACGTAGCCACCTTAGGTTTTGCCTTAGTAAAAATCTCTCACAACTTGCATGAGTCACACATACCAATCCCCGTCTACGAGCCTGGCTAAGCAATGAGGGCAAAACATATATTTCCGGGGATGATAAAAAGATAATAGGTTCCTACCTCATCAACTACTTAATAATAACCACATGCTCACAATCCTACCCATGCAATGTTTGAGGGTTGAAACTAATGCATAAAAACTGGGTAACAAAAGGGATATGATCAAAGTATAACTTGCCTTGCTGACGATCAAAAAACCCTAAAGATTCGTAGTAGCAAGCTTCGCACACCGAATACTCTATCGTAAACAAACAACAGCATTCATAAGCACTCCAACATAATATGTAAATATAAAACCAAATAAAAAGATCTAAACAGAAAGTTCAAGTGAAGAGCTTCGATTTGCAAAAAGAATCAATCAAAACGGAGGTACGAAACTCAAACTACGATCAAAAGAAGTTTAAATTCAAATCCGCTAGAAACCAAATTTTAAACTTTCAAATGTTAGAAATATGCCCTAGAGGCAATAATAAAATGGTTATTATTATATTTCTTTGTTCATGATAATTGTCTATTGTTCATGCTATAATTGTGTTATCCGGATATCGTAATACATGTGTGAATACATAGACCACAACATGTCCCTAGTGAGCCTCTAGTTGACTAGCTCGTTGATCAAAAGATAGTCATGGTTTGCTGACTATGGACATTGGATGTCATTGATAACGGGATCACATCATTAGGAGAATGATGTGATGGACAAGACCCAATCCTAAGCATAGCTCAAAGATCGTGTAGTTCGTTTGTTCTAGCTTTTCTGAATGTCAAATATCATTTCCTTAGACCATGAGATTGTGCAACTCCCGGATACCGTAGGAGTGCCTTGGGTGTGCCAAACGTCACAACATAACTGGGTGACTATAAAGGTACATTACAGGTATCTCCGAAAGTGTCCGTTGGGTTGTCACGAATCGAGACTGGGATTTGTCACTCCGTATGATGGAGAGGTATCTCTGGGCCCACTCGGTAATGCATCATCATAATGAGCTCAATTTGACCAAGTGATTGATCACGGGATCATGCATTACGGCACGAGTAAAGTGACTTGCCGGTAACGAGATTGAACTAGGTATTGGGATACCGACGATCGAGTCTCGGGCAAGTAACGTACCGATTGACAAAGGGAATTGTATATGGATTGATTGAATCCTCGACATCGTGGTTCATCATCATCGTGGAGCATGTGGGAGCCAACATGGGTATACAGATCCCGCTGTTTGTTATTGACCGGAGAGGCGTCTCGGTCATGTCTGCATGTCTCCCGAACCCGTAGGGTCTACACACTTAAGGTTCGGTGACGCTAGGGTTGTTGAGATATTAGCATACGGTAACCCGAAAGTTGTTCGGAGTCCCGGATGAGATCCCGGACATCACGAGGAGTTCCGGAATGGTCTGGAGGTGAAGATTTATATATAGGAAGTCAAGTTTCGGCCATCGGGAAAGTTTCGGGGGTAATCAGTATTGTACCGGGACCACCGGAAGGGTCCCGGGGTCCACCAGGTGGGGCCACCTATCTCGGAGGGCCCCATGGGCTGAAGTGGGAGGGGAACCAACCCCTAGTGGGCTGGTGCGCCCCCCTTGGGCCTCCCCCTACGCCTAGGGTTGGAAACCCTAGGGGTGGGGGGCGCCACCCTTGCCTTGGGGGGCAAGGCACCCCCTTGGCCGCCGCCCCCCTAGGAGATTGGATCTCCTAGGGCCGGCGCCCCCCCTAGGCACCCTATATATAGTGGGGGGGAGGGAGGGCAGCCGCACCCAAGCCCCTGGCCTCTCCCTCTCCCTCCCGTGACACTCCTCCGTCTCCCTGCGCTTGGCGAAGCCCTGCCGAGATCACCGTTGCTTCCACCACCACGCCGTCGTGCTGCTGGATCTTCATCAACCTCTCCTTCCCGCTTGCTGGATCAAGTTGGAGGAGACGTCTTCCCAACCATACGTGTGTTGAACGCGGAGGTGCCGTCTGTTCGGCACTTGGTCATCGGTGATTTGGATCACGTCGAGTACGACTCCATCAACCCCGTTCTCTTTAACGCTTCCACGCGCGATCTACAAGGGTATGTAGATGCACTCCTCTCTCCCTTGTTGCTAGATGACTCCATAGATTGATCTTGGTGATGCGTAGAAAATTTTAAAATTCTGCTACGTTCCCCAATAGTGGTATCAGAGCTAGGTCTATGCGTAGTTACTATGCACGAGTAGAACACAAAGCAGTTGTGGGCGTCGATATTGTCAATTTGCTTGCCGTTACTAGTCTTATCTTGATTCGGCGACATCGTTGGATGAAGCGGCCCGGACCGACCTTACACGTACGCTTACGTGAGACTGGTTCCACCGACTGACATGCACTAGTTGCATAAGGTGGCTGGCGGGTGTCTGTCTCTCCCACTTTAGTCGGATCGGATTCGATGAACAGGGTCCTTATGAAGGGTAAATAGAAATTGGCAATTCACGTTGTGGTTTTGGCATAGGTAAGAAACGTTCTTGCTAGAAACCTATAGCAGCCACGTAAAAACTTGCAACAACAATTAGAGGACGTCTAACTTGTTTTTGCAGCAAGTGTTTTGTGATGTGATATGGCCAAAGGATGTGATGAATGATATATGTGATGTATGAGATGATCATGTTCTTTTAATAGGAATCACGACTTGCATGTCGATGAGTATGACAACCGGCAGGAGCCATAGGAGTTGTCTTTATTTATTTATGACCTGCGTGTCAACATAAACATCATGTAATTACTTTACTTTATTGCTAAAGCGTTAGCCATAGTAGTAGAAGTAATAGATGATGAGACAACTTCAAGAAGACACGATGATGGAGATCATGGTGTCATGCCGGTGACAACGATGATCATGTAGCCCCGAAGATGGAGATCAAAAGGAGAAAATGATATTGGCCATATCATGTCACCATTTGATTGCATGTGATGTTTATCATGTTTTACATCTTATTTGCTTAGAACGACGGTAGCTTAAATAAGATGATCCCTCGTAATAATATCAAGAAAGTGTTCCCCCTAACTGTGCACCATTGCGAAGGTTCATTGTTTCGAAGCACCACGTGATGATCGGGTGTGATAGATTCTAACGTTCTAATACAACGGGTGTAAGCCAGATTTACACACACAATACACTTAGGTTGACTTGACGAGCCTAGCATGTACAGACATGGCCTCGGAACACGGAAGACCGAAAGGGCAAGCATGAGTCGTATAGAAGATACGATCAACATGAAGATGTTCACTGATGTTAGCTTGTCCATCTCACGTGATGATCGGACACGGCCAAGTTAACTCGGATCATGTTTCACTTAGATGACTGGAGGGATGTCTATCTGAGTGGGAGTTCATTGAGTAATTTGATTAAATGAACTTAATTATCATGAACTTAGTCTAAAATCTTTACAATATGTCTTGTAGATCAAATGGCCCATGTTGTCCTCAACTTCAACGCGTTTCCTAGAGAAAACCAAGCTGAAAGATGATGGCAGCAACTATACGGACTGGGTCCGGAACCTGAGGATCATCCTCATAGCTGCCAAGAAAGATTATGTCCTAGAAGCACCGCTAGGTAACGCACCTGTCCCAGAGAACCAAGACGTTATGAACGCTTGGCAGTCACGTGCCGATGATTACTCCCTCATTCAGTGCGACATGCTTTATAGCTTAGAACCGGGGCTCCAAAAGCGTTTTGAGAGACACGGAGCATATGAGATGTTCAAAGAGCTGAAAATGGTTTTCCAAGCTCATGCCCGGGTCTAGAGATATGAAGCCTCCGACAAGTTCTTCAGCTGTAAGATGGTGGAAAATAGTTCTGTCAGTGAGCACATACTCAAAATGTCTGGGTTGCATAACCGCTTGACTCAGCTGGGAGTTAATCTCCCGGATGACGCGGTCATTGACAAAATCCTTCAGTTGCTTCCACCGAGCTAGAAGAGCTTTGTGATGAACTTCAATATGCAGGGGATGGAAAAGACCATTCCTGAGGTATATTCAATGCTGAAATCAGCGGAGGTAGAAATCAAAGAGGAACATCAAGTGTTGATGGTGAATAAAACCACTAAGTTCAAGAAAGGCAAGGGTAAGAAGAACTTCAAGAAGGACGGCAAGGGAGTTGCCGCGCCCGGTAAGCAAGCTGCCGGGAAGAAGCCAAAGAATGGACCCAAGCCCGAGACTGAGTGTTTTTATTGCAAGGGAAGTGGTCACTGGAAGCAGAACTGCCCCAAATACTTAGCGGACAAGAAGGCCGGCAACACTAAAGGTATATGTGATATACATGTAATTGATGTGTACCTTACCAGTACTCGTAGTAGCTCCTGGGTATTTGATACCGGTGCGGTTGCTCACATTTGTAACTCAAAGCAGGAGCTGCAGAATAAGCGGAGACTGGCGAAGGACGAGGTGACGATGCGCGTCGGGAATGGTTCCAAGGTCGATGTGATCGCCGTCGGCACGCTGTCTCTACATTTACCTACGGGATTAGTTTTAAACCTCAATAATTGCTATTTAGTGCTAGCTTTGAGCATGAACATTGTATCAGGATCTCGTTTAATTCGAGATGGCTACTCATTTGAATCCGAGAATAATGGTTGTTCTATTTTTATGAGAGATATGTTTTATGGTCATGCTCCGATGGTGAATGGTTTATTCTTAATGAATCTCGAGCGTAATGCTACACATATTCATAGTGTGAATACCAAAAGATTTAAGGTTGATAATGATAGTCCCACATACTTGTGGAACTGCCACCTTGGTCACATAGGTGTCAAACGCATGAAGAAGCTCCATGCAGATGGACTTTTAGAGTCTCTTGATTACGAATCATTTGACACGTGCGAACCATGTCTCATGGGTAAAATGACCAAGACTCCGTTCTCAGGAACAATGGAGCGAGCAACCAACTTATTGGAAATCATACATACTGATGTGTGCTGTCCAATGAGTGTTGAGGCTCGCGGTGGCTATCGTTATGTTCTCACCCTCACTAATGACTTGAGTAGATATGGGTATGTCTACTTAACGAAACACAAGTCTGAGACCTTTGAAAAGTTCAAGGAATTTCAGAGTGAGGTTGAGAATCAACGTGACAAGAAAATCAAGTTCTTGCGATCAGATCGTGGGGGAGAATACTTGAGTCACGAATTTGGCACACACTTAAGAAAATGTGGAATAGTTTCACAACTCACGCCGCCTGGAACACCTCAGCATAATGGTGTGTCCGAACGTCGTAATCGCACTCTATTGGATATGGTGCGATCTATGATGTCTCTTACTGATTTACTGCTGTCATTTTGGGGCTATGCTTTAGAGACTGCCGCATTCACTTTAAATAGGGCTCCGTCGAAATCCGTTGAGACGACACCGTATGAATTATGGTTTGGGAAGAAACCTAAGTTGTCGTTTCTAAAAGTTTGGGGATGCGATGCTTATGTCAAGAAACTTCAACCTGAAAAGCTCGAACCCAAGTCGGAAAAATGCGTCTTCATAGGATACCCTAAAGAAACTGTTGGGTATACCTTCTACCTCAGATCCGAAGGCAAGATCTTTGTTGCCAAGAATGGGTCCTTTCTAGAGAAAGAGTTTCTCTCGAAATAAATAAGTGGGAGGAAAGTAGAACTTGATGAAGTATTACCTCTTGAACCGGTAAGTGGCGCAGCTCAAGAAAATGTTCCTAAGGTGCCTGCACCGACTAGAGAGGAAGTTAATGATGATGATCATGAAACTTCAGATCAAGTTACTACTGAACTTCGTAGGTCCAGGAGGACACGTTCCGCACCAGAGTGGTACAGCAACCCTGTCTTGGAAATCATGTTGTTAGACAACAGGGAACCTTCGAACTATGAAGAAGCGATGGCGGGCCCGGATTCCAACAAATGGCTGGAAGCCATGAAATCCGAGATAGGATCCATGTATGAAAAGGAAGTATGGACTTTGACTGACTTGCCCGATGATCGGCGAGCCATAGAAAATAAATGGATCTTTAAGAAGAAGACATATGCGGATGGTAATGTGACCATCTATAAAGCTCGGCTTGTCGCTAAGGGTTATCGGCAAGTTCAAGGGGTTGACTACGATGAGACTTTCTCACCCGTAGCAAAGCTGAAGTCCGTCCTAATCATGCTAGCAATTGCCGCATTCTATGATTATGAGATATGGAAAATGGACGTCAAAACGGCATTCCTTAATGGTTTCCTTAAGGAAGAATTGTATATGATCCAGCCGGAAGGTTTTGTCGATCCTAAGAATGCTGACAAGGTGTGCAAGCTCCAACGCTCGATTTATGGGCTGGTGCAAGCATCTCGGAGTTGGAACATTCATTTTGATGAGATGATCAAAGCGTTTGGGTTCACGCAGACTTATGGAGAAGCCTGCATTTACAAGAAAGTGAGTGGGAGCTCTGTAGCATTTCTCATATTGTATGTGGATGACATACTGTTGACGGGAAATGATATAGAATTCTTGGAAAGCATAAAGGCCTACTTGAACAAGTGTTTTTCAATGAAGGACCTTGGAGAAGCTGCTTACATATTTGGCATCAAGATCTATAGAGATAGATCGAGACGCCTCATTGGTCTTTCACAGAGTACGTACCTTGACAAGATATTGAAGAAGTTCAAAATGGATCAGTCAAAGAATGGGTTCTTTCCTGTATTGCAAGGTACGAGATTGAGCACGGCTCAATGCCCGACCACGACAGAAGATAGAGAAAAGATGAGTGTTGTCCCCTATGCCTCGGCCATAGGGTCTATCATGTATGCTATGCTATGTACCAGACCTGATGTAAACCTTGCCGTAAGTTTGGTAGGAAGGTACCAAAGTAATCCCGGCATGGAACACTGGACAACGGTCAAGAATATCCTGAAGTACATGAAAAGGACTAAGGACATGTTTCTCGTGTATGGAGGTGACGAAGAGCTCGTCGTAAAGGGTTACGTCGATGCTAGCTTCGACATAGATCTAGATGACTCTAAGTCACAAACCGGATACGTGTATATTTTGAATGGTGGGGCAGTAAGCTGGTGCAGTTGCAAGCAAAGCGTTGTGGCGGGATCTACATGTGAAGCGTAGTACATGGCAGCCTCGGAGGCAGCACAAGAAGCAGTCTGGGTAAAGGAGTTCATTACCGACCTAGGAGTCATACCCAATGCGTCGGGCCCGATGACTCTCTTCTGTGACAACACTGGAGCTATTGCCCTTGCCAAGGAGCCCAGGTTTCACAGGAAGACCAGGCATATCAAGCGTCGCTTCAACTCCATTCGTGAAAGTGTTCAAAATGGAGACATAGAGATTTGTAAAGTACATACGGACCTGAATGTGGCAGATCCGTTGACTAAACCTCTCCCTAGAGCAAAACATGGTCAACACCAGAACTGCATGGGTGTTCGATTCATCACAATGTAACTAGACTATTGACTCTAGTGCAAGTGGGAGACTATTGGAAATATGCCCTAGAGGCAATAATAAAATGGTTATTATTATATTTCTTTGCTCATGATAATTGTCTATTGTTCATGCCATAATTGTGTTATCCGGAAATCATAAAAGATGAGTGAATACATAGACCACAACACGTCCCTAGTGAGCCTCTAGTTGACTAGCTCGTTGATCAAAAGATAGTCATGGTTTCCTGACTATGGACATTGGATGTCATTGATAACGGGATCACATCATTAGGAGAATGATGTGATGGACAAGACCCAATCCTAAGCATAGCTCAAAGATCGTGTAGTTCGTTTGCTGTAGCTTTTCCGAATGTCAAGTATCATTTCCTTAGACCATGAGATTGTGCAACTCCCGGATACCGTAGGAGTGCCTTGGGTGTGCCCAACGTCACAACATAACTAGGTGACTATAAAGGTACATTACAGGTATCTCCGAAAGTGTCTGTTGAGTCGGCACGAATCAAGACTGGGATTTGTCACTCCGTATGATGGAGAGGTATCTTTGGGCCCACTCGGTAATGCATCATCATAATGAGCTCAATGTGACCAAGTGGTTGATCAGGGATCATGCATTACGGCACGAGTAAAGTGACTTGCCGGTAACGAGATTGAACTAGGTATTGGGATACCGACGATCGAGTCTCGGGCAAGTAACGTACCGATTGACAAAGGGAATTGTATATGGATTGATTGAATCCTCGACATCGTGGTTCATCCGATGAGATCATCATGGAGCATGTGGGAGCCAACATGGGTATCCATATCCCGCTGTTTGTTATTGACCGGAGAGGCGTCTCGGTCATGTCTGCATGTCTCCCGAACCCGTAGAGTCTACACACTTAAGGTTCGGTGACGCTAGGGTTGTTGAGATATTAGCATACGGTAACCCGAAAGTTGTTCGGAGTCCCGGATGAGATCCCGGACATCACGAGGAGTTTCGGAATGGTCTAGAGGTGAAGATTTATATATAGGAAGTCAAGTTTCGGCCATCGGGAAAGTTTCGGGGGTAATCGGTATTGTACCGGGACCACCGGAAGGGTCCCGGGGTCCACCGGGTGGGGCCACCTATCCCGGAGGGCCCCATGGGCTGAAGTGGGAGGGGAACCAGCCCCTAGTGGGCTGGTGCGCCCCCCTTGGCCTCCCCCTGCGCCTAGGGTTGGAAACCCTAGGGGTGGGGGGCGCCACCCTTGCCTTGGGGGGCAAGGCACCCCCTTGGCCGCCGCCCCCCTAGGAGATTGGATCTCCTAGGGCCGACGCCCCCCCTAGGCACCCTATATATAGTGGGGGGAGGGAGGGCAGCCGCACCCAAGCCCCTGGCCTCTCCCTCTCCCTCCCGTGACACTCCTCCGTCTCCCTGCGCTTGGCGAAGCCCTACCGAGATCACCGTTGCTTCCACCACCACACCGTCGTGCTGCTGGATCTTCATCAACCTCTCCTTCCCCCTTGCTGGATCAAGTTGGAGGAGACGTCTTCCCGACCATACGTGTGTTGAACACGGATGTGCCGTCCGTTCGACACTTGGTCATCGGTGATTTGGATCACGTCGAGTACGACTCCATCAACCCCGTTCTCTTGAACGCTTCCGCGCGCGATCTACAAGGGTATGAAGATGCACTCCTCTCTCCCTCGTTGCTAGATGATTCCATAGATTGATCTTGGTGATGCGTAGAAAAATTTAAAATTCTGCTACATTCCCCAACATCAAAAACATGTTTAAGTTGATTATCTGAATAGAGGAGATCGTAACGAAGAATTTGTTATTGGTTTCGTTGGATTTGGATAAACGAGCAAAAAGTAGTGATCGTTCAAAGATCAGGTACTAATCTGCGATAGAAATAATTACAGATAGGTCCCTAGCCGAAAATAAATAGAAAAAGAAAAATCTAATGAACGAACGTTCGCTATAGAGACCTAACGAACGAAAACCGTTCGCTACCGAAGTCTATCGGACGAACGTCTGCTAAATAATCTAACCTAAAAATAAAACCGGGGTTTTAGAAAAAAAAATAAACCAAGAAAACCGGATCTGGCGGCGGTTTTACACCGGTTCAGCGGTTCGGCGGTATCGGCGAGAAAACCGACGGCGACGGCGATGAACTCCGGCGACGGCGGGGCAGCAGCGGGTGGTGCGGCGAGGCGGGTATGACGGCACGGGCGGTTGCGCTGCTGGGCCGACTGGGCTACGACCTAGTTGGTCCAAAGAACTTTTTTTAAATAATGCCGCGAAGAAAAATCCAAATAAAATAAAATAAAACTCCTAAAATTCTAGAAACAATTTTCACCATCCCCTCCTAATATTTGGGACAATGTGAACATTTTTCTGGGCTAAATGTAATTTTTTAAAAATGCATCTTTTCCCCTAATCTAATAAAATTCAACCAAATAAAATTGCAAATAAATATTCAAATAAATATAATTTTATTCAAAATTAAAATTTCAATATTTCCTCGCTGTTTTGAAGAAGTCATATTATCTTCTCTCATTATTTTATTTATTGGAAATAATCGGAGAAATAGTTTCGAATAAAATCACTTTGATCCAATTTGCCAATTTTGAAAATTCAAAATTGGAGTTTTTGAAAACCTCCAACTCTCTCAAATGGTCCTTGAGTTGCTTAAGGTTTCTAGGATCAAAATTTCAAATAAAACAAATTCAAAAATGCACAAATTATGGATGCATATGATGACCTACTGGTTAACATCGAAATTGAAAATTGGGATGTTACAAAAACCGACAAGAAAAATCAATAAAATTCACTCTTCAGAACTCATTCGTTCATGATACTGACAATCACTACTTTGATGTAAGGCAAACGCATGATACTAGGATGCAATATGTATGAAAAACAGGACAGCATGGCATATTCACAACTGTTTGTGTAAACTAAGCAGAAACCATTCCAACAAATAAAAAGCAATGCAAGCTAGACACCACATGAAAGATGCAACCAATATGACTCTGCCAAGTTAAAAGCGTCCCATCATAAATGGCATTACAACAAATTAGAAGCAGCGCCACGCTAAATCATATGAAATATACAACTAATAACGCACTGCATATACTAAAGGTGTCTTGTCATATTGATTGATGCGGGATACAAAAAAACAATAGTTTTATGTAAGGACATGCTTAATAGACAGATGTACTATGTACTAAAAACAGGAAGGCATGTCACATTAACAGGTATAATGTATAACCTAAGCAGAATAGCACATGCAATTTAACCAGATTGGAAGATTTACAATCTAGACACCATATGCAACATGCAACCACATATCACACTACCAAGTTAGAGCAAGCACCTGTGATGCTAGTGTAGGGGAAATGTAGTAATCAACTACAGAGCTACGTTCACTATCTTCATCTAGCCTTGTTGTTTCTTGAGAATCATGTCGGGAGGCTGCGCTGCATTCTTTAAATGAGGATCTTTACTCACAGTAGTCCACTGGCCTGACTGCCTCATCATAAGTGATTGTTGAGGGATACACAAGAACATGGTTAATAGAAAGATGTACTAGTATGTACCAAAAACAGGAGGACATGTCATATTCAAAGGTATAATGTGTAAGCTAAGCAGATGCAATTTAACAAAATTGGAAGCAATACAAGCTAGACATCCGGCTGGAGTGGTGAGCATGATCATCTAGGATCTGAGAGCCTGGTGGGAGGCGGGCTGCTTCGCCACCATCGTGGCTTTTTAGTTGGCTTCTAGGTGATGCATGTCTGTGCTGGGCTTGTCACTGGTTCGGCCAGTGCCCCGACTAGCTATTTGTCTTCTGGTTCTCACGGGATGGTGCACTACAAAAAAAGACACTTCCATGATGATACGTGTTTGTCATAGTAGGTCACGTTTTCTGTCATGCATGTACATCCATGACGATTTTATGACAGAATCAAGATAGTCATACCTGTGCTGTCGTAGAAGTGTTCCATGACATTACCAAAATTATCATCACAGAAGTGTCCACTTCCATGACGATAAATCACGCGTCATGGAAGTGCTTTCGTCAAGGGTGACCGACACATGGCATCCACCGCAACGGGTCGCAAGTTAAGCTATTGGGTCCAGTTTTGGATCCGATAACCCGCTCACAACCCGAACCAATGAGGATTTTCCACGTGTAAAATTCTCATTGGCCAGAGGAAACACGTGTTGGCTCACCTTTGGGACAGATGTCATCCATTCACTGGACAGGAGGCGCCTATGATACGTCGACACATGACACGGCCCAACATAGGCCCATTCCGGTGAAAAGGCCGGCCCGTTTGACTTGGTCAAAAGGTAATGGGCCGGCCCACGGAAAGCCTGTTAATGGCCTGTTCATATATAGCCCATTTACGGCCCTTTAACTCACGACCCGTTACGGCCTATCGGAAGTAAGCCTAGTTGCTTCATCTGGGCCATCCAATATGATTCCAACCCGTTTAACTTCCGGCCCATGTATGGCCCATGATGTCTTTTGGCCCATACGAGGCCATTTGTAACTCTTGGCCCATTAATGGCCCGTGGTGAATCTGGCCCTCAATGAACAGTGTACCCCTTTATACCCATTAACGACCCATTATTCCATTGGGCCGTTTCCAACCCGTGTTATCTTTCGGCCTTCTCAGGGCCCATTTATTCTTGGGCTCATTTCCAACATTCGGTTACTTATGGTCCGTTATTGGCCTTTTCTGCTTGTGGGCCAAATTCAGCCCGCGGTTACAATCGGCCCGTTTGTGGCCCGTTAATCCGTTGGGACATTTTCATAGCGTCACCAAATACGGCCGATTAACGACGGCACGTTATTGTCAGCCCATGAACGGGCGATTCCAAATCTAGTCCGTTTACGACCCATAATGCAGTCTGTTATTGGCCCATGTTTGGCCTATCGATCATATGACACATAGAAGGCCCATTGATGCTATGGCCTGTAGAAGGCCCATTGTTTCTACGTCCCTTAGAAGGCCCATTGTTTCTACGGCCTGTAGGAGGCCCATGGTAACTACAGTAAATATGTAGCCCATGGATATTGTGGCCTAGTTTTAAAAAATAGGTTATTGCAGCCACTAGCAAACCACGGAAAAAGAACTGCACCGACTACAAGCAAAAAAATAAACAAGACAATAAGGAAATAAATAAGCAAGCAACTTACGCTAGGCTATCACGACTATTACACATATTACATCCACTGGGCATCAAAGTTCGCCACGAGTGTAAATATAGGGAACAAAGCAGCATATCATATACACTGGTTGTCAAAGTTGGAAACTAATGCAAATAAACGCCGCAGCAGAACAAGTCTAGAACTGAAACCACTTCAGAAGAGCTCAAGAAACAATATCCTGGGTACCCATAATGCTGGCAAGATGCTTAGCAAGCTTATTAACTTTCTCTTGTTTGGCGCTTAAATCCTCCAGCACTTGCTGTTGCACCAGAAAGTATGCATCTAAATTCTGCAGGGACTTCCTCAGTCCTTCGGCTTCCTGTCTCATAACATCTGATAGATGTATTTCAACTTGAAGTTGATACTCAAGAAGCCGAACTGATTCAGGCAGTGAGTTCGAAGAGCTGGTGCCAGCAGTAGTAGCCAGTAACTTGAACACTACATCAAGACAGGACTTTGGGGTTGTCTCGGTGTCTTCAATATAGTTTTTATCAACTTTCTGGGAGACCAACAGGGATGTCTCACTATCTTGAACCTTATCTGCATTACTTCCTTTACCATTGCATAACAGGGTACTCTTCTCCAATATTTTATCCTCGTTCTAAAAGAGAAACAAACAAACACATCACATGTTTACAATGTAGTATATGAAACTCATTTTCGTAAACCAGTTCAGTAGTAAGGTGGACAAGATAACAGCATGAAACAAACATATATCTATGTAGTATGGTCACTGTATGGTCTATATCATTCTAGTTTATGTTGCCAAATCAAGATAGATATAGATCGAATCATATCTATTTAAGACAAAGAAGCATAAACAGAATATAAGTGTGGGAAACTACACAACAATAACAACACTTGTAATGTGCATGGCATGAGAACATAACTGTTTATTCAATTGAAACTGAAAGAGCAAGTTACAACAACAAACACGTTAAAGCAATTGGTTTAAAACATACCTGTTGCGACATTGGAGTTTCAGTTACATCCTTCAGATTTGAAATTAGTTGGTATGAGTAAATACAGTGATGCAAGAGCAAAGTAGTATGAACCATAGCTACGGAACCTGACCTGAGAACAATTCTTCTTCTGCTTTAAGCGTTAACTTGGGGTTCAGAGTGGTGGTCCTTGTGCTTTGGGCACTGCAGTTGCCTTACTAACTGCTCGTGTTCGGGTGCTTTGTGGTGGAGAAGGTGCTGTGTCAACTGGAACTGGGTTATTATCTGCTGGGGTTGGGGTTGGAAGGGGTGTAGCTAGTTCTCTGTCCAACTGGGTAGGGGTACAATCTGCGCGAGTCTGGGTTATGTGTGGTGGGGCTGGTTCTTGGGCAAGTACAACCGTTCTTCTGTATGCATCGACAGGTAGCATGATCTTTCCTAAAGACCGTGTTTTTACTCTCACAGATACTGCCATCACCCCCTCCAATTGAAATGGCTGATAAACAAGAAAATTAATTGAATTTCCATACATGGTAAGATAGACAGGTGCAATGGATAGTAGGGAAGAAAACAGGGCATGAAATAATTCACATTTATGTTGTCTAACCAAACAGAATAGCAGGACATAATTTCACATATATGATGGCTATTTAAACAGGATAGCATGACACAATTTCACATGTATGATGGCTAAAAAAACATGATAGAATGACATACTTCAAAATATGATGACTATGTAAACATGATGACATGATATAACTATACGATGTGTCTATTAAAGTGGTTGGCATGCCATAAATCATAATCATGCCGTTAATGGAAACATGATGGCATGTATAATTCATGGATAGAATGACATAATTCAAAAATATGATAACTATGTAAACAGGATGAGATGCTATAATTATATTATGTCTTTAGAAAATGGGTTGGCAAGCCATAATTCAGATACATGCTGTCTATGTAAACATCTTGGCATGATATAATTCAAATATATGATTTATATACTAAGCAAGTGAGAAGAGGGCAATCGCATATATGATGTGTCAACTAAGGAGATGACGCTCAATATTGTGTATATGATGTAAAAACTAAGGATTGCAATACAACATATGCATGATATGAGTAATATAACCCTGCATAGTTTGAGCATACACCTCAGGGGGATAATAGGATTGGTCATCTGCCTCTGAAGACCTTGTTTTCACTCTAGATTTCTCCATCACCAATTCAAATGGCTGATGCACAGGAAGAGCAGTTGAATATATAAACATTGTCGACAAATGCAACGAGAAATACAAAAAAAGGACGGCATGATATAATTCACATATATGACGCTTGGCTAAACATCATGGCATTGCATAATTCGCATATATAATGCCTTGCAACAAGATAACATTGCATAATTCACATATATAATGTCTTGCAACAAGATGTCATTGCATAATTCACATATATGGTAATTAGACACTAAACAGGTGGCTTTCACACAAAGCATGTCTAAACTAAGCAAATGAGATAGCAATGCAACATACCATACGCACGATATGAGCAACATAACCCTGCCAAGTTAGAGCATGCACCTCGGGGGGGGGGGAATAGGACTGGTCATCTGTCACTGAATCCTCCTTTGAGGAGCTATCTGTAACCAGCAAGACATGCGCTTCGTCAGATAGCATTGTCTATTCTGAATACCTTGTTTCCACTTCAGATTTTTTTCCATGACCATGCCGAACGGCTGATGCACAGGAAGATTAATTGAATGTACTAAAATTGTTGACAAATTTAACACGTAATAAAAAAAGATGGCATGATATAATTCACATATAATATGACTGTCTAACCAGGGTGGCATTGCAAAATTCACATATATGATGCCTGGCTAAACAAGATGGCATTACATGATTCACATATACGATAAATAAACTAAACAGATGGCATTGATACAAAGCATGTCTAAACTAAACAGATGTCATATTTGATGTATACAGTAAGCAATGCAAGGCACCATATGCATGATATTACCAACATCAGCATGCCAAGTTAGAGCGAAGACCTCAGGGGGTAAATAGGAGTGGTCTTCTCCTTCTGAATCCCCCTCAGAACAGTTATCTTCCTCTTGATTACGATCCGAAATGGGTGGAGGGGGCTGCCTTTGCACCCACCATGGAGCGACGTCTGCATGAAATTTTATTGCCATGCAAGTCTCGTTTCTTTTGCTCTACATGTTCCAGTTCCATTGTGTATAATAACTGACATGCATAGGAATAAAACATAGTGAGATTATGTAAGGAGTGCATGCACAAATCCAGAGTGATGGTAGCAAATTGTGGATAGACCCAAAACCAATGATAGTAGGCAAATAATAGCTTTAGTTAAAAAATATAGATAATGGCTCCTTTAATGTTCGTTTGCACCCAACATGAAACTCATAGTAGACACCCGAGATTAACCAGATAGTAGACAAATAGTACTGATTGTTGCCCCAATATGTACCCCACAACCATTTAAAAACTCAAGTTTCAACTTTAGTTTGGACCTGACTCGGAGTTTAATAGGTGAACACGACGATAAAGTAGCATGTCATCTATTAAGCGATGCATAACGTAAGCAGACACGAAAGAGTGCGACCTCTCTTGCGGACCCGTGTAGTCCTCAAGGTCATCTTCTTAGTTGATGATGGTAATGCAGTTGTCGTGACTGCCGGCGATGGGGAAGAAGATCTGAAGCAGCGAAAGACAGTCTGGAGAGCAGATCCCTGCTATGGTGAAACCTTCCATCGTTGGAGCAGATGAGATGGGGTGGAACACAACGCAGCAGGAGTAGGACAAACCACACAAGGTTTTCTTTGACACATATCTGTAACAGAAGTAATTGTGTAAGGTTTTGTTTGAATTTGAGGATTCTAACAATGCAGGGATAGGAAATAGACAGGAATATGATAGGAATGCATGTGCAAAACAGAGAATTTAAAAACACATGATTTCTGCCAATCTGGGTGTTTGATTCACAAGAATTGGAAGATCACATGATGCAAAGAAGCATGGTGAGATTAAGTCAAACCACAAGAAAATGTATGGTTATAATGCTATTATGCTACTATCTCTTAGTCTTGTGCTTCATGAATAGGAATTTGAAAAGGAGGACAAGTGGAAATTAAAATTCTTACGGGTTTTCTTTCAAGGAGACACTAAAGGAACATATCCTACAGTTTTCCTTTGCTCCATTCCTTTGAACCAAATTCATGAATAGTAGTACCATAGGAAACTTTCTAATTCCTATGTTTTTCCTTCACTTTTCCTTCCAAGCATTGGCGATTCTAGTAGGCAGGCTTGAGCAAGGAAAAGCCTACACTCAAAAAATGTTTTTGTGCTACTTCTATTACTTTGGACCCAGACCACTGCTCTACTAGCTCAACTCCCATGCCCATCGACAAATGCATAGCTCAAATACGCAGAGATAAGTAATGATGGCGTTCAAGAGAGTCCATCACGGATAGCTAAGTTGCCTGGTACCTCACTGCTTGTCATATTGTAGGATAAAATAACCGTATTTCATGTTACTACGTGTGCTCAGTGGACAACTTAGATACATTACAACCGCACACTATTCCAGCCCTCTCATGCCATCAGCGTTTTCAGCCATTGGATGTGGTCTTCTAGACGTTTCTGGCCACCTGATTAAATTCTGAGCGCAGTATTTATCGCAACTGACTAGGCAGCTGCTCCCGCGGCAAAATTGGAGGCCCGTGGTTAATTGGGCCTTCACCGCCGCACGAAGCCCCATCTCCCTTCGCTCGACGCCGCCCTCCTCTCCTTCATTTCGACTTCTGCCTCCCCCCTCTCCCACTCTCCGTCGCGATACCTCCCCAATCCTAATCGCGCTCGGGCGGCGGCAGCTGTGAAGTGCCCCCCTTCCAGGTGAGATTTGTAGCGCCAAATCTCTCTCTCTTTCTCTCTCTCTCTCCAACCCTAATCATAGCGGATCAGCACTGCGGCTTTTGTGCCGTGTCTAAATCCCACACCGCCGCCTCCGCTTGTGCGCTCACATCATCTCGTTTTGGTATCAAGATCAAATGGTATGCGTGATGATGGGACCCTGCTCCTGTGACAATTTCCGGAGCTTTCTGTGAAATTGGGCCTGACCAACCACATTTCCTCGACCCCGCTGCTCGCATTCTAGAGGTAACAGGGGCGGGACTCCGCCAACGACGACGGATGGATGTTGACTGCTAGATCCTGAAGCCCTCTCTTCTGCCCTCGTGCTATTCATCTAATTTGCACGTCGTTCAATGGCCTAAATTCCAACTTCGCCTCTGATTTTGGTCTGTTGTTCTTGGATATTGCAGGTTGTGGTCGGAGTCGTGCAGCTGGATGCAGCACACTGGAGCAGTGGAGCTTGAGTTTGCGACCACAGCGGAACAGCTCTGGCATTGACTGCCGATTGGTGATTTCTTTCCCTTCTAGTACCTTTGCCTCTCTTTATACATTATGTAGATATTATGGAAGCTAAATTGCTATTTTGTGTGTTGAGCCAAAATCCCCAGATTAATCTGCGTCTACCTAGATTCTATACTTGTTAGTAGTACAAAATATATTAGTTACAAGGAAATTAGATCTATTGATCCAACTATCCACTTTAAATATAATATTTTTGAGGTTTAACTCAGATCCCGATTCAGTAATTACTTGTATGAAAGTACTCCAAATTATTTTACTTGCCTTAAACCGTTTCATTATTTCTTCAGGCCATGATCACTACAGGTTTCATATTCCTATGTACATGTCCCAGTTTAAAGTGTCCTTATCTTTCACTCTGTCACCTCCTATAAGATATGTTTGGTGCCTTCAAAATTTATTGTCCCATTTACTTTTGCAGGATTTCAACAACCTGTTCTTGGTTAGGATTTGTATCCATCAGACCATTTACTTCTCATGCTATGCCATTTGAAACCCCTTCAATCCAAATTAAATTCCTATATATGCTCATTACTTTGTTGATTCCATTTTTATACTTTGTGATCCCTTTCACTTCTTTTTAAGGTGGGCTATAGCACATTTTCTCATAATTAAAAATACAACAATAGAGATTTTCTTTATCATAAATTTTTGTGAATCATCTTGTTCTTATATGTTAGTTTATTTTCCATTTTTCTGACGAGGCAAAATTTGAAATGTTGTTTACTTCAGAAATGCCTTGTCATGGTGTATCATATTGCATCGCTTGGCCAGATCTCCAGCAAACTCCTACAACCGGACACCATCCATGTGAGTTGACTTCTCTTGGTTTTCATTTGCATGAACTAATATGTGGCACAGCAAATTTGTACTTCATGTTTATATGCTTTCATAGAAGAAAATCCTAAGTGACCATGGAGAAAGCTTTTGAATCATCCACTTGACAGGTTGCAAATCTGTTATAGATGCAATATATTGATGTTATAAATCTGAAGTCAATCATGTATTTTATATAAACCTAAATTCATTCAACATTCTTAAGTCAAAGAACATCCTTCTATACCATCTCTTCACTTTAAATTGGGTGATAAGGTACCAACAGAACAATGACTTGATTCCAGTGTATGAGGAGCAACTTAATTCTAGTGCAAGTACGTGATGCTGGATTCATTACTTTGCAATCCAAATATAATAATTTGATCTCTAGGTAGTGTTTTTCATCTACCTTTTGTATTTCCGTTTTCTGTTTTCTTGCATTTCTGTTCCACTCTTCTGCACATTAAGAGACTAAAAGAAAACCAATGGATTTTTTGACAATAAAAGCAAACAATGAATATATATATATATATATATATATATATATATATATATGCTAGAATTAGTCAATTATGTTGCACAATATATGATATTCTTATCAACATCTTAAATTCATGTTACCGTATATATCACCATGACACCATCGTCAGGGAGATTATCTCTCTCTAAACCATGTGATCCAATTTCATGTATGATTACCAAAGAAAAGGTTTCTGGCATTCGAGCATCGATGTGATTGCTAGATTTCTTAGCTCTATAATTTTGCAACCTACCAACATCTCACTTAATTGCAATTATTTTGTTTTTCATGTTCTCGACATTGGAAGTAACAGTATGTGAAGGCCGATCAGCAACCGGTGCTGAAGCTCTGAAAGGTAGGTGATAACAAATAATTGTTATCCATTTTCTTTCGATACTCTTTGTATTTCGTGTATCAATCTAACCTGAAAATAATATTGTTATTATTTATGCAGGCTGAATAATTACAAAAAAGGATTTTGGAATCAATAGCCTTGAGTACAACAATCTAGGATCCTTTCACATGAATATATCCTAATATTCAGGCTTTGCAGCACATGCCTCTCTCCAAATCACAACATGTTTAAGAGTCATGTGCACATTTTATGCAGCCTTCTAATGTTTTCATTTGATGGTAACTGCTAAATACTACAAACTATGGAGAATCCTCCTCTTCGCATTGTAACCGAAAAGCGATCTATCGACTATAATATCAACTACAAGTGTTATTGGATGGAGAAGTTGCTCGTACTTTGAACGGGTGATCTAGAGGCAGGCTTATGGAGATATTTAGTATGTCATCATATATATAAGCTGAAACAAAAGAGTTCAATTGATGGGCATTTTCAATTATTCTTATTGTGAACAAAACGTATTTTCTCCTTTCATTTTCTACTTACTACTCATTGGAGTGCCTCTCGTATCAAAATAAAAAGGGAAACCTGCTTGGAAAATCTTATTTCAGCATATCTTAGTTTCCATATACTTCATATTTTGGTTTCTTTAGCTTTTGCCTCTATACATTACGCCAATTCCTATCATTCTACCGTCAAAATGGACGGGTGCGGCAACGCGCGCCATCAATGATCTAGTATATATAACATGTAGAATAAAAAACAGATGCAACAAGTGTACAACCTCTTTGGCGAAGCCATGTCGATCTCAGCGTGATTGGGTTGGTCGATGAGGATGCTCTGGCTGACTTGGCTGTCGGAGGAGGGGAAGAAGATCTTAGGCGTTTGGAGATGGAGCCCGGGGTACTGCTCCGCTGTGATGGAGGGTTTCGTCGTTGGAGCAGCTCCGGTGAGTTGTACGACGCCGAGGCTGAAGCAGGACAAGAGAGACAACGTTAACCTGAGTGGAATTCTAATAGCATCTCCAATAGATGACGTAAAATACATAACCACAAAGTGCTAGATGTAAAATACATCAGCCGTTCATCTCTGAACTTAACTGTCGAAACTGAATTTAACTATCGAAACTGAACTTAACTGTCGAAACTGAATTTTGCTGTCGAAATTGAATTTTACTGTCGAAACCGAACGCACTACTAGTAGAAAAGCAGTAGCAGCGCGTGCGAGAGCTGGGGAAGCTGGTCGTGTAGCATCATCAGGTGAGGCTACCCTGAGTCGCCAGCCACCACCAGCCAAACAGCCGCCCCCGCCCGCTGCCGGAGGTGCGCCGCCTCGCCTGCCCCGAAACCACTCCCCCCCACCGGTCCGCCACCGCCCCGACCATCCCTCTAGGCCCCCCGTGCCGAGCTTTTTCTCCGGCGATCCCCACACCACCGCCCCACCACCGCCGGCGACCACC
>NC_041388.1:298690230-298730173 GCF_002162155.2 Triticum dicoccoides | reverse complement strand
AGCGAGCCCCCTCCCTGAAAATTGACTAACCCAAAAGTCGATTCAGTCGACTGAAGTGTAGCTAAATCGGAGTAGCATCACAAGCAAGAGCAAGAGCGAGAGCAACATCACGAGCAAGAGCAAGAGCAATAGCAAGAGTAGACCAAGCAGGGGACCGAGAGCAAGAGCAGAGCAGCAGCGCGAGCGAGAGCTAAAGCAGCAGTAGCTCCTACTGATGTGGACATCGCCACCGAGGGAGCAATGTCTTGGAGGAAGTGGCCGGCGACGCCGCCGTGCATGGAGCCGCGCCGTGTCGGCTCGGGACCGAGCGCCGACAGTACCGTGAGATCAAATGAAGAAGAAAATGCGGCGATTAGTGTACAACTGCTTTGGTGGCGCCGATTAGGCCTCAGCTTCAACCAAGGAAACGGTGATGATGATGCTCTTCCGGTGGTGCAGGTGAATATGGCGGTGTGGGAATGGAGGTGGCGCGAAAGACGAGGGGAACGTCAGGGCAGCTCCTTGGAGGTGGAGGACGGGGTGGCCGAACCGGCGGGATGACGAGATCGACGACGGATCCTCATCCGGTATGATGGATGAGGGACGCCGAGGTGTTGCTATGGATGACATCGTTGGGAAAGAGGCTCCGGCTGGGTGGTGGACGAAGGAGGGTGTGGGGCTTCGCGGGTTTTCGCGGCCTCGTTGTACGAATGGGTGGGCTGATGGGATGGGAGTGGGGAACCATGGCTTAGGGACCCGCTTGTCCGAAATGTGGGGTAAGTTACGGAAGTACCCCCACCGATTTGTGCTAGGCGGTTCTTTCGGTTCAGGGGTATCACGGGCATTTCGTGTGTTGGGATTTCGCAGGAGGTGGGAGTTTTCGCGCGCGTTGTAATTTTGGGATAGCAAGGCGCGGGTTGAGATGGAGGGAGTTTTCGGAGCACAACGAGACAAAGAAGTATCTTAAATATTTTGGGTTAACAAGGCACAGGTTGAAATTTCCGGACAAGCCTAACGTGTACTGTACCAAATCAATTCGCACTTCCGTCGACGAAAAAACAAAAAGAAATCAATTCACACCACACAAGAGAGTCTAGTCCCGTGTACTGTACCAAATCAATTCGCACTACAAATGCCATTCAAAACTTTGAATCATGTTATGTTCAACTAAAATATTTCGCTACGTGTATAATGCATGCAACCTGCTACACAAATGAACGTTTTAGTGCATTCCAAACATATATACTACCGCTTCAATATGAACTAAATTTGAATTCATTTCTCTATTTGAATAAGATCTACCATAATGATTGTTGTGAAGTCAAACCATTTGAATTTGTTTCTCTATTTTAATAAGATTTACAATCATCATTATTGTTAAGTTAAACTATCCTTTGTGTATTATCTTCACAGCGCACCACATGATGACTGTCGAGTTAGATATGAACTATGTGTACTATATGAACTTGAACTCGATTTTTTGAATCCACTTTATGTTGATTTCAAATCACTGTACATTTCAAGCTCTAGCTAGATCTTCATAATCTAAACCATATCTCATATGTATAATGTGTTTATCACATAATGTATGGTGCCCCACCCCCTACTCCTACAAGTATTTAGATTTGAGTTGCAAACGCCACACATTACCACAAATTCAAATAAAATGTGAGATTGTTCGATATATAATATTGTTTAGATTGTTTGATATTTAGTTGTAAGCTGCAAACACCACACATTATCACAAATTCAAATAAAATGTGAGATTCTTCGATGTATAGTATGGTTTAGATTGTTCGACATTTAGCTGTGAGTTGCAAACACCATGCATTATCACGTTATGGTATAACATCTGCAAAACCACAACATGCCTATCACCGCTGTATTCATGCATGCATATGTTTCTAACACTATGATCTCCTATTCAAATATATGAATCCACTTTCATATCGAATTATCATCTTGGTTAGTCTCTTACACCCACACAATCCTCTAACCTTTGTAGCTAGCACTAACTTTCACTTGTGCATGCACACGCCCTCCTCGCCCCTCCCTCAACATTCTATCCATCGCGCACATTCTTTTTTTAGGTCGTTCTCCCACAGTCTCCACAACTCCTTTCCGAGACACACCGATCAATAAACCTCTCCAGTGATGTCTGCCTACAACATACACACACACACCTTCCATCTCCTCCTTTCTGTGTCCATGCCTCGTGTCTCTCATACGGTCCCATACACGTGTAAACTCTCACCCCTATTTTCATCGATCTCACAATCGCACACTCCTCCCCCTATCTAGCTAGTAGCTCGGCATCTAGCACCACCTCCTAGCTCCATTCTCTTTGTCTATCTGTCTCACTGGGCCTTATTTTCCTCTAACAAATGGATGTACACCGACTGATCTCCCACTATACATATAGCTAGCTAGGTCCTTATAACTTGTTTTCCCCCACGCGTTGATCGATCTACGTCATTAGTTATGTTTCTCCCTTCCTCCGACAAACAACAATTGATCTACCGATCTAGTTAGGTTTTCTTACGAAACACATGGTTCCCCTTCATCATTCATGCATGCGTCCTGACACATCTATCACGCAAGGTACACATAGAAACACATCCCCACTCTTATTGATATTATTGCAGTTCTACCCTCAGTTTGTCTAGTAGGCCTCTCCCACCATCTTCGAGAAGCAACTCCATCACACATCCATCACTCTACCCCTCTCCCTCCCCCTATCTCTCCTCTCTCTCTCTCTATCCAACCTATTTCCCTTCCTTTAGTTATGTATGGATGTCGACTGATCTCCCTCAAGACATAGCTGGGTCTCTCCTTCTCAACACATATACGAGTCGTTCTACCTCTCTAGTTAGGCCTCTGCCTCACCCCTCCTCCCCCCCCCACACACACACCGATACATCGAGCGCTCTAGTCATGTCTCCCTGCCACACACAAACTTGCCCTGTGCCCTCCGACGTTCTGGTAAGTTAGTCGCCCAATATCTTTGACTTGTGCACACACAATTTCGATGGCTCTCTTCATTGATCTCTGCTACCTCTTGAGCATGCGTTGGTTTTCCCTTGAAGAGGAAAGGGTGATGCAGCAAAGTAGCGTAAGTATTTCCCTCAGTTTTTGAGAACCAAGGTAGCAATCCAGTAGGAGACTACCGCAAGTCTCTCGTACCTGCACAAACAAATAAGAACCTTGCAACCAACGTGATAAAGGGGTTGCCAATCCCTTCACGACCACTTGCAAAAGTGAGATATGATAAAGATAATAAGATAAATATTTTTGTTATTTTTGTTATTTTTGTTGTATAGATTGGAAAATAAAGATTGCAAAATAAAAGGCAGCAGAAATAGAAAGTAGATAGGAAAATAATATGATGGAAGATAGACACGGGGGCCATAGGTTTCACTAGTGGCTTCTCTCAAGATAGCAAATTCTATGGTGGGTGAACAAATTACTGTCGAGCAATTGATAGAAAAGCGCATAGTTATGAGAATATCTAGGCATGATCATGTATATAGGCATCACGTCCGCGACAAGTAGACCGAAACAATTCTGCATGTACTACTATTACTCCACACATCGACCGCTATCCAGTATGCATCTAGAATATTAAGTTCATAAGAACAAAGTAACGCATTAGGCAAGATGAAATGATGTAGAGGGATAAACTAAAGCAATATGATATAAACCCCGTCTTTTTATCCTCGATGGCAACAATACAATACGTGCCTTGCTGCCCCTGCTGTCACTGGGAAAGGACACCGCAAGATTGAAACCGAAGCTAAGCACTTCTCCCATTGCAAGAAAGATCAATCTAGTAGGCCAAACCAAACTGATAATTCGAAGAGACTTGCAAAGATATTAAATCATGCATAAAAGAATTCAGAGAAGAATCAAATATTGTTCATAGATAATCTTGACATAAACCTACAATTCATCGGATCTCAATGAATAGTCCGCAAAAAGAATTACATCGAATAGATCTCCAAGAGAATCGAGGAGAACTTTGTATTGAGACCCAAAGAGAGAGAAGAAGCCATCTAGCTAATAACTATGAACCTGAAGGTCTGTGGTAAACTACTCAGACATCATCGGAGAGGCTATGGTGTTGATGTAGAAGCCCTCCGTGATCGATTCCCCCTCCGGCGGAGCGTCGGAAAAGGCCCCAAGATGGGATCTCATGGGTACAGAAGGTTGCGGCGGTGGAAATAGGGTTTCATGGTGCTCTCGGATGTTTTCGGGGTATATGAGTATATATAGGCGAAAGAAGTAGGTCGGTGGAGCCACGAGGGGCTCATGAGGGTGGGGGGCGCGCCCTCCTACCTCGTGCCCGCCTCGTTGCTTCCTTGACGTCCACTCCAAGTCTCCTGGATTGCGTTTGTTCCAAAAATAACTCTCCCGGAGGTTTCATTCTGTTTGGATTCCGTTTGGTATTCCTTTTCTGCGAAACACTGAAATAGGCAAAAATAACAGCAATTTGCACTGGGCCTTTGGTTAGTAGGTTAGTCCCAAAAATAATATAGAAGTGCATAACAAAGCCCATTAAACATCCAAAACAGATAATATAATAGCATGGAACAATAAAAAATTATAGATACATTGGAGATGTATCAATCTCGCACCAACCCACTTGATCCTCTCTTCGACTCTATCAATATCTATGACCCCTCCCTCTCTTCTCAGGATCACCCCCTCTATATATGATATCGATAGGCCTCTATTTCACACACATTGCATGTGTCAAATTTTTGATGTGTCATGAACACACACACCATCTGTCTAGGTTTGTATCTCTCTCACACACATCCACGTAGGCGGGGGACGTGCACGAAGAGAAGAGGTGCACGCACGGCGCACGTACTCCCGTCTCTTTCCCAACCACACCCACACGGGTACACGGTGGAGCTCATTTCTGTATGAAAAGGAAGCTAACGTGGTAATTTGACACGTGTACTGGTTGTCTACTTGATGGAGGATCATCTACCACGAGTGAACAAACAAATTGCGACTTGACATGTTATGTTAAAAAAGAGGCAAACCATGTGGGGCCTACCTTAGAGGCAATGCCCTATACACTCAGGATGCTCTGTGCGTATTACTTTTGATGTGTCCCGTCAACTCACAGAACGAGGAGAAGCTTGCTTAGTACGCGTCTCCCCGCCCACGGGCGCGGTGGCTCACAGGACGAGGTGAAGCTTGCTTACTACGCCTTACGCCCGCTCCCTCGCCCACGCACGCGGTGGCTCGCAGGATGAGGAGAAAATTTTACTACTCCCTCCGTTTACTCCTCGTCCCTACCTTAGTTAGAGAGATTATCATATTGTTTGGAATATATGTCCTTTAGTAGATTTCAATATGAACTACTAGTACATACTCCAGACACTAATGTATATAGACGTATTTTAGAGTGTAGATTCACTCGTTTTGCTCCGTATGTAGTCAATATTGAAACGGACGTAATAGTACACACTCTCCCTCGCCCACGTGATGGACGTGCAGCAATTCGTTTGGTCTCATATAGCCAGAACGATATATACTGCAGTACAATTATTGCTCAACTTCCCGAAGAGGCGAAGAGCCAATCGCAAGGATAATATTTTGGAGATGCCAAGCGCAAGGTTTATAGGAGAACGAGTAGTAGTAGTACTAGTAGTACATACTATACGAGGAAGAAGGCAACAAGATGTATGTTTTGCGTGACAGTCTCTTCTTACATGACGTGCTAGACCTAGTGGACCTCACTGTTGCAATGGGACTACTCCCTATCATAGATGGCACGATTTAGAGTGCTGGGCAGTGGGCATAATTCGGAGCTGCTTAGGCTAGTCATAGTGGGAGTAACTTATGTAGTAACATGACACATCCAAAGACAAATTTGCTTATGTGGCATGGAGTTAATGAGGGAAGAGATGCTTGTGGTAACATAATATGTTACTGTAACATAACACACCCTGAGGTAAAATGAGTCTATGTCTCAATTAATGAAGGTTTGTATGTTACCATCTATATGTTACTACCCATTATGAAGGTAGTAACATGGACTAGTAACAAAAGCATGTTACTAGTCTAAGTTACTCCCCACTATGACCAGCCTTAGTCTTAAACCCCATGAAGAAGTCCCATCGAAAGGAATAGCCATCCTCTACACGCGCTCCTATGTAAAATGAGTAAATGAGACAAAAAAAGAAAGAGACAAAGTAAAGAAAATCACCAGCCTTAGATCCAGCCCTATTGTATCAGTGAATGATATTTATACGTCGTGATTGACATGGCTATTTATTAACCATGTTACGGAGGTAGAAGCGGATTTTTATTTATTCGCGGAGGTAGCAGCGGATGGATATTCAACAAGGAGTGAAATGATGGCTGCTTCCTCGGTCAAACATAGAGAAAGGTGGGCCTCGTGATTTCACGGCTTATTAGTCATTATTACTGCCTATACTCTTTGCCCATATATAATAACCGCGTGGTAGTACAATAGTGGGCTATACTTTTAATAACCATGCTCGAAGAGAAGAGGTGCACGCACCCACACACGTAGTGTACTAGTAGCACTCTTTGCGTCTTTTGCGTCTTCCCCAACCACACACGTGACACGATGGAGCTCATTTCTGTAAGATGATGTAGCCCACGTGATAATTTGACACGTCTAGTAGTAGTTACTCACTTATCAATAATGGAGGGTCGGGAACCACGCATGAACGGTGTCGTGTCATTTATAAATAAAGTTTTTTTCTTCGGTGGCACATACGCAATATAAATAGGTTCATATGGAGAGAAAAAGAAACCTCTCCACTATATACACAGCCAGGACGAGCCTACACGGTTGCTTGCTGGGGTTGCTCTCTTCACACTCCCTCGCACAAAACTACTGTGGCCACATCTCTACATCCTGGCGGATCACGCCCGCCGGGGGAAGGGGTGGATGCTTAGGCCTTATTTGGTTCATAGGATAGGAATTTTATAGGAATAGGAAGATCATAGGAAGTGAGAGGACATGTATGTCAATTCCTATAGAGAAAGAGATGTCATTTGGTGCATAGGATAGGATTTTTTCCATTGAGTCTAGGCTAATGTTTTTTTCCTCCAAAATGTGAAGGATTGATTCCTATCCTACATAGGAATAGGAATCCATTCCTACAAACTAAAGGGCTCCAAAGGAATTTTCCTTTGCAAATCCTATCCTATAGAATTCCTACAAACCAAAGGAGGCCTTAGTGTAGATGCGGTCACCGTCACCGACGGCGAAAACCCACTGTCGGCATGTCCCGATCAGGGGTCCCCGCCGTTCTCTCTCACAAAGCCGGTGAGGTTGCCTTCATCCCTTGCTCACTACCGCGGCGTGTGCAGTTGCCGCCTCCTGCCGTCCTCCTCTAGGTTGAGCTATGTCTCGACATCCCTCAGGTACAACTCCCTTTACAGCCGGCTTGCACCACTGCTACAGCTGCCCACATCACTCCATGTGGATATTTCTCTACTTCTTTGCCGCGCACATACCTCTACTGGCTTTTACGTACTGTATTTTTGATGAGTTTATGTCTCATCAACTAGTCCCAGCAATCTTATTCTAATCACGCTTCTTCAATTTCTTTGCCACAGGGATGCTCATCTCGATTTTGGTGAAACTACACAAAATGATCCGATGGTCAAAGGGTTGCAAACTTGATTTCTTCAGAAGCTCCAACGTTGCCAGCAAATTAAATCCTGGTTAGGGTTTACGGTTCAAGGGCTAGGGACTGCATGGATCGTTTTTTCTTTAGCTGTCTCTATTCCAAAACAAGTGTCAACTTTAGTAGTAGTACAAGTTTGTACTAAAGGTTGCATAAAGTTGAGACACTTATTTTGGAACAGAGGGAGTACATATTGGCTATGATCTATCAATCATTGAGATGCAATAGCATCCATGTTAGTCTCCTTTGTATTTGATGAAATGTTGCAACGGGCAACCTTGGATGCAAGATACATGAAACAGAAGCTGGAAGCTTCCTATCATTGTACAAATTTATCTCGCTGATAAATTACAGTATGTACTATACTAGTACTATGTAAAGAGTTAGGTGTCGCACGGTGTCCAGAAAATATGGTGATAATGTGAGGTGGGCCATGTAATCACTAAGCCTGCGTGTTTTCACTGCTCTCGCACTCCTCCGCTGTAAGAGTGGAGAAAGTTGTAATCTAGCAGTACCTCCTTTCGCCGGAAGATTGGGACATCCATCAGTCCTACCACCTCAGTAATAATGAGCAATGAGTTGTCAAATCACATAGACCCATTAGTAAGTTGGACGGACGAAGCAACCATCACTCTTGAATCCGCTTCTCTCTTCAACGCAGGCGCCAGTGAGAGGTCACGTCCGCTCTGCCCGGGCATGAATGCAACACCAATTCTTTGGAGCGGTGCTGACCGTTTCGCGCGGGAAGCGCGCACGAGCGATGGAGGGGCTTTGGGTGGGCCAGGCTAGTCAGGAGCGGGCGTGGCAGCGGTCCGCCTGTTCTGACCGGACGCTCGGAAATGAGAGGATGCATCGACTCTCACGGCTAAATCGTACACTACACACTATCTCTCTGCAGGAGTAGGTCGATGTGTCACTCTCTCTAACACATACATGCCGTTAAACACACACACACGCACACACACACACACATAGGTTCATAGAATAGGAATATCGTGCGAGTTACTTAGGGAGCGTTTGGATCCTTAGCAAGAACAGTTTATAGCCTAGCCGGGCAAGGTTAGGCGTTTGGAACTGTTAAAATATGCTAGCTTTTGTGGGCCAGCTAGCTTGGGTGGGCTAGAAAAACCTTGTTAGCTCAGGAGAGCCAGATCGCCCCGCTTTCGACGGCAAACTGCGCGTACTACCCCCGTCCTGGTTTATTGGTCCCCATTGTATTTCGTGTCAAATTTTGACCATTGATTGAACTAACAAAATGTTCATGCATGTCACACAAAATTATATTAATTTGTATTTCGCGTACTAACCTTTTTCTTATTAATTTGTTTGTTTCACCCTCTGACTGGTGGGACCAAACGTACTACGTGGAGAGAGGTAAGGTGACTAAGGCTGCATTATTGTTGTACTACCAACACTGCTTTTAATCCCAAAAGACCTTACCACCAAAGCCACATGACACGATCATGATTTAAATCCCAATGCCTCCCACACACAAAAAACACGGCATGCTTGTCACATGATACAGAAATGTATAAAAGGTTACTTTCCTCTCGTTAAACATAACGTGAGGGTGGTGTAACTGGTTAGCCTATTCACTCATCAAACTAGAGGTCTCGAGTTTGATAACCACACTTGAGCATAATTTTGTTTTTGTTCGACTTCTTTCTTCCACCCAATGACAAGTAGGCCCCGCATGATAGAGAGAGAAAGTGATCTGGGGCGGTGCCAGGAGGATTCTTTGACTGGTCAAAATGGATGGATACAACCTCGACGCTTATTTTCTAGGGTTTGCAGTCTTCACACACTGTCTCCACTATATCTATACACACTGGAGCCTCAGTGCTTGTAGTTGCTCTCTTCACACTCTCTCACCCTCTCTCCAGATCTAAATAAGACTTCGTTGGCCTCTCTCTCTCCCTCTCACTGCTGGTCAAAGTGCCGACATGATCCGTCTGCCAGGAAGGGAAGGAGGCTTAACATTGTCGTCGTCGGTGAGGTAGGGAATCCACTACCGGCGCAGCTGTTCCCTTTCACCCAGTGGTGGCGCGGGAGGGCCTCCGACCCCTTATTCCTTGCTGCCGTACATAGTGTGGGCAGAACGGCCTCCGGTCGCCCACCAAACCACACCCCAAGAACCTTAAGGTATAATTTACTTATTCCACATGCATTGCTTTAGCGACATGTGGGATTTTTCCGCTTCTGTACTCGAATCTTGGTAGTGGATCAAACATGAAAGTAGTGGGGAAAGTTGTATAGCATGAATCTAGGACGTGGTTCAAAGAGGAAAGGAATGGGGGGAAGTAGTGGGGAAAGTTGTATCACATGAATCTACAACATGGTTCAAAAAGTAAAGGAAGGGGGAAAGTAGTGGGGAAAGTTGTATAGCATGAATCTAGGATGTGGTTCAAAGAGGAAAGGGAGGGGGAAAGTAGTGGGGAAAGTTGTATATCATGAATCTAGGATGTGGTTTAAAGAGGAATGGAAGGGGGAAGTACTAGTACAGACTGGCTATCCAACACCTACCTTGGTCGAAAAGGCAAAACAATGAAAAACGCAGTACGCACATCTGTGACGAACTGATCTTTTTGTTTTGGGGGACAAGGCTGTAAAGTTTCAGCAGGACTAGATTTGCTGCACTCACATAGGGAAAGGTCTCTAAAGATAACAAAACTGGGACCAACACAAATATGCTCCTTGGTTGCTTGTTCTTTGTTGCAACAGATTGTCCATCACCCCTTCATACATCGGTAGATGCACATGGTGATGGTGAGTCCATTGTCCCGTGCAACTCTTTAGCTGTTGTTAATCTAAGGCCCTGTTTGGTTAAAAAGTCCTAGGACTTTTTTTAGTCCCAACTAAAAAGTCCCTAGTCCCTACCTGCTTGGTTCCAAGGACTATACATGGACTAGGGGTTATTAAATGACATGCTAAAAGGGTTATCTACTTCACCTCGTTGCTATTGTGACCTTTTGTTGCACTGCACAAAACACTTTTGTTTTCAGAGTGTTTGCTTGATTGCTTGATCTTAGTGGAACTGCACAAGAGGAGATCTTCCTATCCGTGTTGGCAAATTTGGTTTAGATCTTCTTCTTGTGAGTTGTTTGAATTCCGCGTCATGAGAGTTCGGTACTAGCCTTCTTTCACATGATTGTGCAATGTGCTTTCATATGTTGTGCTACTTGTACGATAATGTTGCTTGATTTTAGTGAACTGCACAAATGGAGATAAGACTTCCAATCTTATGTGCACCGTAATATCCCATTGAGGTAAGATAAGGATATTGCACAACTTTTGGCCTGTATTTTGCGACTTTCATCAGAAAATTAATGACATTGTTTAGTGCTATACTTGTGCTCCCTAATTGACATGCCAAATCTTACATTGAAGGCGAAGCTTGTCTGTTATTGATCCAAGTGATGAAGGGGAAGAACAAGCAGAAGAAAAACAAAAATCAACTCCCGGTGCTGTAATGAAGCACTGGAACTGTGATGACACAAGTAATGATATAGTTTTGCATCTTAATTTATTGCTATGGCTAGAACGAGAAATTATTTTTCCACTAACTTGATGCCACTCTTAATGTAATATGTAATTATCTCTACTTGTGCAAACAGGGATCTTCTTTGAAGATACCATATATTTTAGTGGAACTGCACCAAAAGATGTTGGAAACATTAAACTAATCGAGGAGTATATAGTAAGCATGGCAACCACAGTAGATAACAACAGATGGTTCCGGAGAAGTGCTTGATCTGTATGCTCTACACAATAAGCCTCCTAACAAAGGTTGTTACTCCCCACGGATTTCATCCATATGATTGAGCTTTGTCATCTCAATTGGTGTTGTGCTACTGTTTAGATACTGTCATGAGAAAGTGGTATTGTCCTTGAGAATTGCTTCATCTGTGCTGTTTTAAATATTTCCTTTCCTTTTTTCAGGCAAACAGGGATGTTAGCATTTAGTTGTCCTCTTGTCTTTGCATAACAGGATCATCCTCCTCTGAAGAAGAATATGGAGTACATGAAGTGACTAGTTCCGATTATGCTAGGATGAAGAAGCCCTGTCTATCTTCTCATTAGAAGGAGCAGTTGAAGGATGGTTACATTACTCCCCACAAGACCAAACTAACTTCAGCTCGGAAGGACTGACATATCTCCGTCTTTTCTGCTGTAGTTCGCAAGTACAATGTTGTTCTAGGATTCTTTCCGGTGAGTTCCATTTTTTTAAAGTGTGCTCTACATGGACCATGTAGGTGCTTGTTGTCGGTGTCAAAACTGGCGGATCTCGGGTAGGGGGTCCCGAACTGTGCGTCTAAGGTTGATGGTAACAAGAGACAGGGGACACGATGTTTACCCAGGTTCGGGCCCTCTCTATGGAGGTAATACCCTACTTCCTGCTTGATTGATCTTGATGAATATGAGTATTACAAGAGTTGATCTACCACGAGATCGTAATGGCTAAACCCTAGAAGTCTAGCTTGTATGACTACGCTATTGAGTATCTATATCCGGACTAAGTCCTCCAGTTTATATAGACACCGGGAGGATCTAGGGTTACACAAGGTCGGTTACAAAGAAGGGAATTTACATATTCCGGCGCCAAGCTTGCCTTCCACGCCAAGGAGCGTCCTATCCGGACATGGGTGTAGTCTTCGGTCTTCGTATCTTCATAGAACATTAGTCTGGCCCATAGATAACAGGTCGGACTCCCGAGGACCCCTTAGTCCAGGACTCCCTCAGTAGCCCCTGAACCAGTCTTCAATAGCGAGGTGTTCGGCTCACAGATTGTCTGCGGTATTGCAAGGCGGGTTCCTCCTTTAATGATTTCCAAGTAGTGTATTCGGCCGTAGATTCAATATCTCCCCTCGGCTTCTATGCGCTTAATGTCCTCATTTTCCACGTGTTGAGTGAATGCGGACAGTCAGGGTATGTTTTGCAAATAACACCCCGGTCCTGAAAGGAAGAGCATCTATTTAAAGAGATTGGATCTCAGATCCTTTCAGCACCAAGCGGAGAAAATCCTCAGAGACCGCCAGGCAAGACCATTCCAACATGTTCAACAATCCCAGCTCCTCTTCCCGTTCCAACCTAGAGAGAGGTGAGTGGGATAGGTGCTATGTGTCCCATAGCCGATTGGCGAAGCTGCAAACGCAGGGATTTCTCCCTCCAGCAGATCTGGTCCCTATTCGAGCAGGGTCGGCCTCCTTCAATGGCAAAACCCAGGTAGAGGATTTTCTCAATCTGTCTACGGGAGAACGGGTGTGCTTCGTCCCCTATCTGCTGAGCAGAGTGGGGTTTCCAATTCACCCATTCCTCCGAGGGCTGCTGGAGTACTATGGCCTCCAGCTGCACAATTTCACCCGCGGCTCCATCCTCCACATTGCGGGTTATGTCGCCCTATGCGAACTATTCCTGGGTTGCGAGGCCCATTTTGATTTATGGAGAAGACTGTTCTACCTCGTCCCTCGCAATCAAGGTGGATCAATTTTTGAAGTGGGAGGAGCCGAAGTGTGGCGCATCGCCGGGACCGGATACCTGTCCGGCACGCCAAAGAAAGCTCCCGAAGAGTGGCCTTCCGAATGGTTCTACATCGACAACGTCGGCCTGGCCGACCCCATCCGCATAGGCCTCCCCGAGTTTTCAAATGCTCCGCTGAAGAAGCGCCATAGCTGGCGTCCTCGGAGCCTCGAGGAAGAGGATACGTGGAGATCAGCTTGCTACTGGGCAAGATTAAAACACTTGCCCAGTCCGGATTGTCAATAGTCGAGGTGATCGCGATTTCTATAACGTGGGGGGTCCAGCCACTCCAATACCGAGGACTGCCCATGTGGCATTATAATGGAGAAGACGACGCCTCACGTTACGGCCAAAAGGGCCCGAAGACCCCCGCCACTCTAGCCATGATTCTGGCCGAGCTTTATAAAGGGGAGAAGGAGGAGTTCCGCCGCCTCCAATATCGAGATGGACTTTCCATGTACAATCCTCCTAGCTGGGTTAGGTTTGGCCCCACTTATTTTATCCTGTCCCTGGACCATTCGTAGACAGGCAACATCTTATCTGCTCCTAACAGGAATGGCGAAAGGCTGTCGAGGGGATCTATGACCCTGCCCCTCAGCCGGTGAATCGCAACCGGGATCTTCACCCCGGATATGAAGAAGATCCGGACATATTCGTGGAGCTTGAGGAGGGAACATTCTATCATATGAGCTACGACGGTACATATGTACCCATTATTGCTGATTACCCCGGCCTTCGTCCAGCTTCACACGTAAGTAATCCAAAGACACCTTATCCAAAAGAGATCTCTCCTTCCTTCTCACCCACCGCACTATCCTGTGCTCAAAAGGGGAAGGGTTCGGCGCGCCGTACCGCTCCAGGGATATCTCCGAAGGGAGTGAGGGAGTCCTGGATTAGGGGGTGTTCGGATAGCCGAATTATACCTTCAGCCGGACTCCTGGACTATGAAGATACAAGATTGAAGACTCCGTCCCGTGTCCGGAAGGGATTTTCCTTGGCGTGGAAGGCAAGCTTGGTGATACGGATGTTCAGATCTCCTACCATTGTAACCGACTCTATGTAACCCTAACCCTATCCGGTGTCTATATAAACCGGAGGGTTTTAGTCCGTAGGACAACGTACACATCAACAATCATACCATATGCTAGCTTCTAGGGTTTAGCCTCTCTGATCTCGTTGTAGATCAACTCTTGTAATACCCCTATCATCAATACTAATCAAGCAGGACGTAGGGTTTTACCTCCATCGAGAGGGCCCGAACCTGGGTAAAACTTCATGTCCCCTGCCTCCTGTTACCATCCGGCCTAGACGCACAGTTTGGGACCCCCTACCCGAGATCCGCCGGTTTTGACACCGACATTGGTGCTTTCATTGAGAGTCCCTCTATGTCGTCTCCATCAGGAAGGATGCCTCGCCCCGTCTTTAAAGACGACACCATTGCTAAGGGAGCTTTGGCTGTCGGCCAAACCCTCCGGCTAGGTGGTTTTCTTATGACCACCTGTTCGGCTTCTACGCCGACAATGACCTCTCGAGCCATCGAAAACAATCTTCATGTCAACTCGGAACTTGTGGAGCAGTTAGATCCAATAGAGCTTTCCTCCATAAAAAAGCTCTTGGATCGCTTCGCTGCCCTGGGAGTCGCTACGGATTACGACCAGATTGGGCCTAAAACCAATCTGAGAGAGATTAACTCTCCCCAAGCCACCCATCACGTTGCCGTGGTAGAGGGACAGTGCGGCGACCCTTCATCTATCCTAAGGACTCGCTACATCCGGATTCCCGATCCCTCCAAGCCGGATGTCCGCGGAGGGGAGGATATCACTGAAGACCTGAACCTAGAATCAGGCGACGGACTGGATTCATTGGACGACATCCAGAAATCCAAATTTTCGAGTTCAGAAATTCCTCGGCCTCTGAGCCTCAGAAGGGGTAAGGCTTCGGATTTAATTCCACCCACCCACCCAAACATTAGCGATCTATCCCAAATCAGGCAAGAGCCCAAAGAAACAGTACATCATTACTGGGCCAGATTCCTCCTGGCTATGCACAGGATAAAGGGCTGCCGCGAGGAAGACGCAATTTCATCCTTCTGCAATAATTGCACGGACAAGGGAATACTCAACGCCATAAGTCGCCGTGATATTACACGCTTCGTTGACTTAGCGTCCATAGTACGAAAGTACTGTGCGATGGTAAGCGCCCAGAAAACTGAAACAAAATTTTGGGACAATCCGGCCCTTAATGTAAGCCCAGTCCAAAATAAAAGGGTGCATCATCGCCAGACACCTGGGTCAAACACCAAAAGGCAAAAACCCTCTACAGGGCATGGAACCGTACTGAAAAATGGCTTAATGGACCCTGTAAAATTCATAGTACACAGGACGCCGCACCAACTCACAGCCTTAGAGCATGTTGGATACTCCGGCAGGTGGCCAAAATTGGCGAAAACCTCCTAATCCCGGAGGCCACAGAAAGCCACCCCAGAGACACCAATACGGTATTAACAGTCTTCGAGACCTTCGCATCAAATAATATGTGAAAAAGGACACTCCGCAGCCTTGCCGAAGTCTACCAAGTAGCAACAATAAACCCATGGAGTGACATGGCCATTACCTTTAACGCCAGTGATGAACCTAAATTCTGAACAGCCCGAGCACCAGCTGCATTGGTCCTCAGTCCAATAGTGGACGGGTTTCGTCTTACCAAGGTACTCATGGATGGCGGCAGCGGATTGAACCTCATCTATGAGGAAACTCTTCAAAAAATGGATATAGACTGGAACAGCATCATACGAAGCAGCACAACCTTTAGAGGAATAATCCCCAGTTGGGAAGCGTGCTGTACGGGAAAAATCACACTAGATGTGGTGTTCGGCACACCGGACAATTACAGGTCCGAAGAGGTCATGTTCCATGTGGCCCCATTCAGCAGCGGATACCACGCCTTGCTAGGGCGGGAAGCATTCACAATCTTCCAAGCAATACCCCATTACGGGTACATGAAGCTCAAGATGCCCGGGCCTAATGGGATCATCACCCTCGCTAGTGATCCGGACGTAGCACTCCACGCCGAAAACAAGACAGCCGCATTGGCCCTCGAGGCACTATCCGGAGCCCTAGCGGCTGAGGAGCTGACTGCGCTGCGCTCTACCGTGAATACGGACGATGTGGTACTCGACAAAAGATCCAAATCTACCTCCTTTAAACCAGCAGACGAAATAGTTAAATTCGAAGTCCACCCAACGGACCCCAATAAAACAGCTTCCATCGGGGCACAGTTAAACCCTGATGTCGACGCCGCATTGCGAGAGTTCCTATGAGAGAATTGGGATATCTTCGTCTAGCACCCTTCAGACATGCCAGCAATCCCACGCAGGCTGGCCGAGCACAGCTTAAATATCCAAACAGGATTCAAACCTGTCAAACAGGCTCTTCGGCGTTTTTCCGAACCTAAGAGACAGGCTATGGGAGAGGAGCTCGCAAAGCTATTAGAGGCCGGATTCATTAGAGATATAAAACATCCGGACTGGCTAGCAAACCTGGTGATGGTACCAAAGAAGGACAAATCCTGGCGCCTGTGTGTTGATTTTAAAGACCTTAACAAGGCTTACCCAAAGGATCCCTTCCCCCTCCCCCGCATCGATCAAATTATCGATGCTACCGCAGGACACGATTCGTTGTGTTTCCTCGACGCATATTCTGGCTACCATCAAATCAAGATGGCAGAACCGGACCAAGCCGCAACGACGCTTATAACACCATACGGGCCATTTTGCTTCAACACGATGCCCTTCGGGCTCAAAAACGCCGACGCAACATATCAGTGCATGATTCAGACATGTCTGGCAAGCCAGATCGGTAAAACAGTGGAGGCATACGTAGATGATGTGGTCGTCAAAACAAGACATGTTGAATCTCTAGTAGATGACTTGAGGCTCGCATTTGATAATCTCCGAATATACGACATCAAGCTCAACCCGGAAAAATGCGTTTTCGGTGTTCCAGCCGGAAAGCTCTTGGGCTTCATTGTATCAAATAGGGGAATTGAAGCAAATCCAGCCAAGATCCAAGCTCTGTCGCAATTGGATATCCCAAAGGACCTCAAACAGATACAAAAGTTAACCAGATGTGTGGCGCCTCTAAGCCGCGTTATCTCCCGCCTGGGAGAAAAGGCCCTTCCCCTTTACCTCCTCCTTCGGCGCACTGAACACTTCAAATGGACGAACGCAGCCACGGCCGGACTCGACGAAATAAAAGCCATACTGGCAACAAACCCAGTCCTGGCCACGCCAAACACCGGCGAACCAATGCTATTGTACATCGCAGCAACACATCAGGTTGTAAGCGCAGTGCTCGTCGTTGAATGAGAAGCAGACGGACACAAATTCCCCCTTCAAAGGCCTGTCTATTATGTGTCCACTGTCCTCACTCCCTGCAAATCACGGTACCCGCATTATCAAAAGATTGCGTACGCGGTATTCATGGCATCCTGGAAGCTACGACAGTACTTTCAAGAGTGTTCAATAACAGTAGCCTCGGAAGTACCACTTAACGACATTATCAACAACCGTGACGCAACAGGCCGGATTGTGAAATGGGCCATCGAGCTCCTCCCGTTCGACATAACTTATAAGCCACGATGAGCCATCAAGTCACAAGTTTTGGCCGATTTCGTCGCAGAATGGACGGAGGCCGAACTCCCTAAAGAGTACGACACATATTCAAATTGGATCATGCATTTCGATGGCTCCAAAATGTTGGCCGGATTGGGGGCTGGTGTCGTTCTGACGTCCCCCACAGGAGACACAGTCCAATACATACTACAGATTTTGTACACGGACTCCAACAACGCAGCCGAATATGAGGCCCTTCTACATGGTCTCCGGATGGCAGTATCCATGGGCATCCAACGCCTGGAGGTGCGTGGGGACTCGAACCTTGCAATATCGCAAATAAACGGAGACTTCGATGCCAAGGATCCGAAAATGGCCGCTTACCGCAATGCCGTCTTAAAAATGTCAGCTTGGTTCGAGGGGCTTGAATTTCACCATATAGCCCGGGAAAATAATCAGGCGGCAGATGTCCTGGCATGCATCGGCGCAAAACGCGATGTAGTCCCCCCCAACATCTTCTTGGAAAGGCTTTTTAAGCCATCCGTGGCATGGGAAGGGGAGCCGAACAATAACAGCCCGGACCCAACCGCACCGCCCGACTCCGAACATTCTGACACAATCGGTGGCTCTGCCATTGAAGTAACACCTTCAGCCCACGTAATAATGGTCGTCATTGCCCCATGGATGGAACCATTCCTCGCCTACCTTACTAGGTAGGTACTCCCCGAGGACCAGAATGAGCCATGCTACATAGTGCGGCGATCCAAAGCCTACAGAGTCCACGAGGGGGAGCTTTATAAGAAAAGCACTACCGGAGTCCTTCAAAGGTGCATCTCCGAAGAGGAGGGGCGGAATCTCCTGGATGAAATCCATGCCGGACTCGGCGGTCATCATGTTGCAGCCCGATCTCTGGTAAGCAAGGCCTTCCGTACAGGTTTTTATTGGCCGACGGCCCGGGCAGACGCTCAGGACTTAGTCCAGCGATGCACCGGTTGCCAGCTCTTTGCAAACCAAAGCCATATGCCACCCACCGCCCTCCAAACTATCCCCATCACTTGGCCCTTTGAGGTCTGGGGGCTTGATATGGTTGGACCCCTTAAAGGCGGAACCCATAAGCACAAATACCTACTCGTCATGGTGGATAAGTTCACCAAATGGATAGAAGCCAAGCCTGTTAAGACGGCTCAATCCGGGCCTGTGATAGACTTCATATCCGGGGTCGTACACTGTTACGGCGTCCCCCACAGCATCATCACTAATAATGGCACGAACTTTATGGCTGACGAGGTAAAACTCTGGTGCAAAAACTTGGGCATCAAGCTCGATTACGCTTCTGTCTATCACCCACAGACTAACGGCCAGGTCGAACGTGCAAACGGTCTTATCATGAGCGGCATTAAACCCAGATTAGTACGATCCCTCAAGGAATCTAACACACACTGGGTAGAGGAGCTCGACTCCGTACTCTGGGGGCTGTGGACCACACCGAATCGCACCACCAGATATACACCATTCTTCATGGTGTACGATGCTGAGGCAGTTTTGCCTTGCGACATAATTCATGACTCACCTCAAGTGCGCATGTACGAAGAAAGAGAAGTCGAGCTCGATCGACAGGACAGTTTGGACGCATTAGAGGAGGAGCGCGACGTGGCAAAAGCCCGTTTCGCATTTTATCAACAGCAGGCTCGAAGATACCAAAGCAGAGAAGTACGGGCCAAAAATTACAACGTTGGCGAATTAGTTCTATGCCTGCCGGACAAGAAAAAGGACAAACTTAAGCCCAAGTGGGAAGGTCCCTTCATCATCGACCAAGTCCTGACTGGTGGTGCGTGCCGCCTGCGAAGTGCATCGGATAACCGACTCGAGCCGAACCCATGGAACACAACCCGCCTCCGAAGATTCTATGCCTAGCGCCGGATCCTGTGTTCGTCTCCTTACTCTGTCCATTTTTTATATGTACCTTCTATCTTACATTTCTCTCCTTCCCTCTCTCTTTCCCTCTTATAGCCTTTAGAGGCTCACAAAGTGACGCGCTATCGGCGCTCAGCAAACCTGGGGGCTTCTTTTGAGAGAAGCTTATTTCTACGGGCTTCACGCCCAACACATGTGTCAAACTTCCGCATGTACCTTTTATTCACCACTATATGCATCGATATGACTTAAGTTTTGGCCAAGCTGGGTTGCCTGGCTCCTGTGCTTACCCCTACGTTCCCGATTGTTCGGCTAGGTGGTAAAGGGAGCACCTCTGCGATTGTTACTGCCGGGTCAGCCGGACGTGTACCTTAGACTGGGTGAAGCCGAAAGCTAGCGTTCTTAAGGGAATATTCGGTCGGTGAACTAAAGACGATCTTCTTTATTTTTTCCACGTGCCCCCAGATGTTTTTCCTGCGTTTCTCTTCACAGCATGGCCATGCACTTTAGGGCATGCCTCCCAGGGAAAGGAACCCCTAACGGAACTATTCTCCCTGGAAGATGTTTCTTACTAACCATGTAATATAACATAACTAGTCGGGCACTTATCTGTTCACGCCATAATGACCCCTACGCCTGGTCTCCACGCATTCCCTGGTTCCTATATAACCGCATGGGAATTCGGACACACTCCGGACCGTCAGGTCCCGAGGCTGAAGCGAAAAGGTCGGCCATGACAAATGATCTACAATCCGGCTAGAAGGCATTATAAATGTCAATTAAATTACATAGTCATTTTGACTGATTGTACTCCTCTTCAATACCATCTAACAGGCTGTCTAATTTATAGTCCTGCTGGGAATACTTTGCGGCCAACTCTACTTGGCCGTATACTAAGCTCACAGGGATCTCCTTCCCATCGGGCCCGACAGGACCAACCTCGGCCATATGGTTGGGGTCGGCCTGTGAATACCGCGTCTTCACCATGGTCCAGGCCTCCCTAGTGCCTTGACGGCAGGTTGATATCTTCCAAAACTGGAAGCACCGCCGTGCTCCCCTCAGCTTCTCCGCAAGCTCTCCGAGACCTTCGGGCTTGGGGACGGATGGCCACAGGGCCTGGGCGACGCCTCACATCGCCTGCCGAACTCGATCGAGCAATTGCAAGAGCTCAGGAAGAAGGTCACCCGTAGAACCGGGCATCTCCTCTGCAGGACGACTTGTTAACATACCTACGGATGTTGCTCTGTTAATCGACGGCACCGCCGAACTTTCTTTCAAAAGGTTTGTTCAAGCACTTACTAAATATGCCGCGCCAAAGCCGCTGATTCTCCTTCACGGAGTCTGACAGCTGGGCACGAACATCTTTTAGCTTGACGCCCAGCCAGGTGTTGGCATCTTGGAGAACATTCTTCCCCCCATCACCTTTAATAGCACCCTCTCATCATCCTTTAGTTGGCGTAGGAGGTGTTGCCCTTCCGGATTCAATCCGGCGCCATCTGCAATTTTATTTGTCAGATTCGTACCAAAGCCGTGCTTCACCACATACTTATCTTTCGAAATGTATATTACCAGAGGGGGTCTTCTTAGGCTCCCCTGCCGCGGCTAGTGCGGCCTCCAGTTGGGCTTTGCACTCTTCCAGCTCCTGGGACAGTAGGGAATTCTTTTCTGTAAGAACCTGCATTTCAAATGATCCTTAAACCAGTTATTCTAACTGTTTTCAGTCTCGGGGGCTACTGCTACATATATATTTACCAAAATTTTCTTATCCGTATGTCTTTTACATATTGCTCCATGGCTCTGGCTAGACCATTTTGAGCGGCACGGAGGTGTGCATCTCCCGAATTGAAGGCATCTAATGCCTCTGGGGAGAAGCAAGCGTCGCGAAGAATTGTCCGGCGACGCCTGTGGTTCATGGCACTTTCCACCTCAGAGTTGGTGGCAGATAACCCGTCCGCATCCTCCGTCGGAGGAATGTCTGGCACACGCCTTGCGTTCGCTTCCGCCCCCGGACCAGGCTTTGGAGCCTGGCTGGTGGAGGCGCGATTAGCAGCCTCTCTGGATATAGTCCGGCGAGGTCTCTTTGTCCTGAAAAAGGGCACGAGTGTCAAATGTGCCTTGAAGGTATAACAACTGGGATAAAGAGGCGCGCCATACCTTCGCGCTGATGCCTCGGTCCGGACTGCACCTCTTTTCTGCCCATGGGGCCCTGCGGCCCCTGGTTGGTTTGTCACCGCAGGTTCGACCATCCGCCTCAGAAACCTCCCCTGCAAAGTTCGGTTGCAATCAGGAAATTGAACACGCGTGGACGGACCCCTGTCCGGGGTACAGGGACTTCGGTCTTAGGTACCTGGGGTGTTCGCATTAGCCCTAGGTAATCAGCCGTAATGGCCACCAAGGCGTTGTCCTCGCTCAATTGATGGAACACTCCATCAATCAGCTCCATAGATATGTCCAGATCCTCTTGAGAGGCCGGGTCGAGAGACCGTCCTGGGTCCTCGGGTTGTGGAGGCGGGCTACTTATGTCCTTAACAGCCTGGCGCAGTTCCTGCGTTGAAGTCATCAGACTAAGTATTTAACAATGGGAACACTAAACAGATGAGCTAGTAAATGCGACCACTTACCCAGCTTGGGGGTGTGCATAGAGAATCCACCCTGTGGGTTGACGCAAAGAAATTCCTCCTCTTCTCCCTTGTACAAAGTGGACAAGATCTTTAATAGAGCGGCAACTAAATCTGGCCCTTTACGGCCGTAGCGGGTGGCGTCGTCCTCCCCGTTGAAATCCCATAGGGGGTGGCTTCTGTACTAAAGCGGCTGCACCCCCCGCATGATGCATTCGGCCATAACTCCGATCATGGTTAGTCTGGAATGGGCCAACAATCTTATTCGGCCCATGAGATAAACGATGTCCTGTCACTTTCCCTTCGAGGGCTCCGTGGACGCCAGCTTAGGCGCTTCTTTAAAGGAGCACTATCGAACTCTGGGAGGCCGATCCGGACAGGATCCGGTAGCGGGACGTCTTCTATATAGAACCATTCCGAGGGCCAGTCTTCGGACGCCTTCTTTGGGGTTCCGGATAGATATCCAGTCCCGGCGATGCGCCATACTTCGGCTCCGCCCACTTGATACATTGACCCTTTCTTGGAACGGGGCACGAGGCAAAATAGCTCCTTCCACAGTCCCAAATGAGCTTCAATACCCAAGAACAGCTCGCAGAGGGCTACAAAGCCCGCGATATGCAATACTGAGGCAGGCGTGAGATGATGAAGCTGGAGGCCGTAGAACTCCAGCAGCCCCCGGAGAAACGGGTGGATGGGAAATCTGAGCCCCCTTATTAAGTAAGGGACAAGGCACACCCGCTCTCCTTTGGATCGATTAGGGGCATTTTCTGCTTGCTCTCCGCCGTTGTAGACGGCTAGACTGGCTCAGACCGGGACCATATAGGCCGGGGGGAGAAATCCCTTGGTCTGAAGCGTCACTAGCTCGCTATGCGGAGTAGAACATCTCTCCCAATATCCAGGCTTAGGGCTAGAAGGGCGAGCGGAGGAGTTGCGGCGGCTGGCCATGGTGGAATGGACCTTTGTCGGATGCGCTCTGATGAACACTGGTGGAGGGGAGAAGATGTGGATTGGATCTAAATCCTTGTCCCCTTAAAAAGGGCAACTCATTTATGCGGCTAGGGTGTGAGCGTAAAAACACTCAGACTTTTCATATTCGTTTGACATGTGGAAAACTGCCATTATTGGGCGTAGAAGCCAAGGAGCGCAACATCTACAAGAAACCGAACTTTATTCAAACAGGTACACGGAATTTGGAGGAGAACCCGCCTTGCAATGCCGAAGACAATCTACGTGCTGGACTCATCGTCATTGAAGCCTGGTTCGGGGGCTACTGAGGGAGTCCTGGATTAGGGGGTGTTCGGATAGCCAAATTATACCTTCAGCCAGACTCCTGGACTATGAAGATACAAGATTGAAGACTCCGTCCCGTGTCCGGAAGGGATTTTCCTTGGTGTGGAAGGCAAGCTTGGCGATACGGATGGTCAGATCTCCTACCATTGTAACCGACTCTATGTCACCCTAACCCTATCCGGTGTCTATATAAACCGGAGGGTTTTAGTCCGTAGGACAACGTACACATCAACAATCATACCATAGGCTAGCTTCTAGGGTTTAGCCTCTTTGATCTCGTGGTAGATGAACTCTTGTAATACCCCTATCATCAATACTAATCAAGCAGGACGTAGGGTTTTACCTCCATCGAGAGGGCCCGAACCTGGGTAAAACTTCGTGTCCCCTGCCTCCTATTACCATCCGGCCTAGACGCACAGTTCGGGACCCCCTACCCGAGATCCGCCGGTTTTGACACCGATAGGGAGCGTCCCCCACACCAGGCGAGCCTCCCAAGAGGAAAGAAAATGAAGACACGGCCGGGCCTTCATCGAAGAGGTATGAATTTTCCAATGGGCACCTGGGCATTCACGCCCAACCATGACCTTCCCGTTTTCCATGTGTCAGGAAAAAGGTGCGCCGGACTATATCCGGAGGTTCGAGCGGCCATACTTCCCGCAGCCAGGATTCAAATCCTGCCGTGAAGATGGGGGCTGATGTGGGGATGATGCCAGACTGTCCTCCAGCCGAGGACTCGGATGATGTATCCGTCACCAACTCGAAAGTGGAGAGTGCCATGAATCATCAGCCCTGCCGGGCCATTTTACAAGACCCTGATTTCTAGAAGAGTCGTTTAACGCCTTCAGCTCGGCCGATGCATACATTTGAACTGCTCGAGATGGGCTTAATAGGGCCACAAGGCAACATTTGAAAGATGTGTAGGTAAATTTGTTTTGTCTGACTATGATAACCATATGCCAGTAGCCCCCGAGACTTAAAGGAGTTGAAACAACTGATTTAAGGATCAATGTACAACCAGGTGCTTACGGAGAAGAACACCCTGCTAGCTCAAGAACAAGAAAAGTGTCAGCGCCAGCTGCTTGCTGCCAATGCCGAACTGGAGAAATACAAGGCATCTCCCGGTAATACTCCCTCTGTTTCTTTTTAGTCTGCATATAAAATTTGGTCAAAGTCAAACAATGTAAAGTTTGACAAACTTTGTTTGAAAAATATCAACATCTACAATACTAAAACTATATAGTATGAAAATTAATTTCATGATGCATCTAACAATATTGATTTCATATTATGAATCTTAATATATTTTTCTATAAACTTAATCAAAGTTGACAAAGTTTGACTTTGACCAAATCTTATAGGCAGACTAAAAAGAAACGGAGGGAGTATTTCCCTCTATCGAGAATTCATAATGATACACTGATAGTGTGAATCTAGGTGCTTATCTTTGTGTTGGGTCACTAGACCAATTACGAGAGCAGCTGCACGCCGCTCGAAGCGAAGAACACGGAGCCAAAAAGCTATTAGCGGGGGGCGAGCGTGTATTGACAAAAGTCGTTCAAGAGAAAAAGAAACTCCAGGATTCGAACACCAATCTGGGCGAAGAACTGAAAGATGTGCGAGCTCAGCTAGCGGACTCTGTGAAGGAGAACAAGAAGCTGCGAGGCGGCATATTCAGTACGTGTCCGCTTTTATCTTATAACAGTTGGGAGGTAGCAGTAGCTGTTATAGCTGTAATTGCAGGTGTATTGACGAACGCCCCAAGGAGGAGGTGTCCGGATCATCAAGTGATCTTCTGCTAGGGCTATCGCAGTTGCACGAGCAAGCTCGGCAGGCGATGCGGAGTGTAGCCAAGGCCTTACGGCCATCCGACTCCCCTCCAGGAAGCATGGAGAATCCAGTAGAGCTGTTCAAGGGAGCACGGCTGCGTATCCGACTGTGGAAGATATCGGCCTGCCGAGAGGGTGCGCGAGAGGCCTGGGCCATGGTGAAGACGCGATATACCAAGCTGGATCCTAATCACATGGCCCGTGTCGGACCACTAGGGCCAAATTGGGAAGAAATTCCCGTTAGTTTAGTATATGACCAAGTACAGGCGGCCGCCAAATATTCCCAACAGGATTGTAAATTAGACCGCCTTTTGGTTGGTATAGAGGAGGAAGTGTTTGAGTCGTGAGTGATTATGTACTTTCCTTCTAGCTGGATAATAAAGACAATTGTCATCGCCGACCTTTTCGCTTCAACCTTTGGACCCGAAGGTGCGGAGTGTTTCCGAATATCCTAGCGGTAGAATATACCGGGGTATGCGTGGAAACCAGGCGTAGGGGTCATAATTGCTCGAACAGACAATGTGTATCCAGCTAGTTATGTTATATTACATTATGTAAGAAACATCTTCCAGAGAGAATAGTTCCATTAAGGGTTCCTTTCCCTGGGTGTGCATGCATTTAATGTGCATGTCCAAACCGGGATTGAAAAAATCGTAGAGTAAGTAACATCTGGGGTTCACAATGGAGTGAATGCGGAAACACCTTTACTTCGCCGACCGAATATTCCCTTAAGAACGCTAGCTTTCGGCTTCACCCAGTCCGAGGTACACATCCGGATGACCCGGCAGTAACAATCACAGAGGTGCTCCCTTTATGCCCTAGCCGAACTAACGGGAACATAGGGCATAAGCACAGGAGCCAGGCAACCCAGCTTGGCCAAAACTTAAGTCATATCGATGCATATAATGGCGAAGAAAAGGTACATATGGAAAAAACGCATATGTGCTGAGCTTGATGCTCGAAGAATAGTCGCAAACTTCTGTACGAGAAGCCCCCAGGTATAATGAACGTACATATTTAGAGATGTACGCATCAGGTAGGGATGGTCTAGCCGTACTAAAGCCGTAAGGCTGAAGAAAAAAATGAAAAAAGGTAAAAAACGAAAAGAGAGGGAAAAAGAAATAACTGTAATAACAGGAGGGAGGAAGCGAACACAGAGTTTGGTGCTAGGCATAAAATCATCATAGTCTGGTCGCGTTCTAGGGGTTCGGCTCCAGGTGATTGTCTGACGCATCACGTAGGCGGTATGCTCCTTCGATGAGAACTTCGTCAATGATGAAGGGATCCTCCCACTTGGGCTTGATTTTGTCCTTTTTCTTCTCCGGCAAGCATAGAACGAGTTCACCAATGTTATAAGTCTTGGCCCACACTTCTCTGCTTTGGTACCTGCGAGCCTGTTGTTGATAATATGCGGAACGGGCTTTTGCGATGTTGCGCTCCTCCAAGGTTTCTAAGCTATCATGCCGATCTAGCTCGGCTTCTCTCTCTTCGTACATACGAACTCGAGGTGAGTCATGAATAATATCTCAAGGTAACACTGCTTCCGCACCATACACCATGAAGAAGGCTGCATATCCGGTAGTGCGGTTGGGCGTGGTCCACAGCCCCCAGAGTACGGAGTCAAGTTCCTCCACCCAGTGCTTGTCCGATTCCTTGAAAGACCGCACTAGTCTGGGTTTGATGCCGCTCATAATAAGACCATTAGCCCGTTCGACTTGATCGTTTGTCCGTGGGTCATAGACAAAGGCGTAATCGAGCTTAATGCCTAGATTAGCGCACCAGGTTTTCACCTCATCGGCTATAAAATTGGAGCCATTATTGGTGATTATACTATGCGGGACACCGTAATGGTGTACCACACCGGATATGAAATCTATTACTGGCCCCGCTTCGGCCGTTTTGACTGGTTTGGCCTCTATCCACTTGTTGAATTTATCCACCATGACCAGCAGATACTTTCTCTTATGACTTCCTCCTTTAAGCGGTCCGACCATATCGAGCCCCCAGACTCCAAAACGCCAAGTGATGGGGATTGTTTGTAAGGCCTTGGGAGGCATATGGCTTTGGATGGCAAAGAGTTGGCATCCGACGCACTATTGGACAAGGTCCTGTGCATCTGCTCGGGCCGTCGGCCAATAAAACCCTGTACGGAAGGCCTTGGTAACAAGGGCCCGAGCTGCAGCGTGGAGACCGCCGAGTCCGGCATGAATTTCAGCCAAGAGCTGCCGCCCCTCTTCCTCGGATATACATCGTTGAAGGACTCCGGTAGCGCTTTTCTTATAGAGCTCTCCATCATGAACCTTGTAGGCCTTTGAACGCCGGACAATGCAGCGGGCCTCATTCTGGTCCTTAGGAAGCTCCTTCCTGTTAAGGTAGGCCAGGAAGGTTTCAGTCCATGGGGCAATGACTGCCATGATGAGATGCGCCGACGGTGTTATTTCGGCGGTCGAGCCCCCGACGATGTTGGTGTTTTCGGGATCTGGGGTTATGTTTGGATCCGGACTAGTATTGTCGTTTTCCCCCTGCCACACCATGGATGGCTTAAAAAGCCATTCTAGGAAGATATTAGGTGGGACGGGGTTGCGCTTGGCGCCGATATGAGCAAGAACATCCACCGCTTGATTACTTTCTCAAGCCACATGATGGAACTCGAGCCCCTCGAACCGGGCCGACATTTTTATGACTGCATTATGATACACTGCCATCTTCGGATCTTTGGCGTCGAAGTTTCCATTTATTGGAGATATTGCCAGGTTTGAGTCCCCGTGCACCTTTAGGCGTTGTATGCCCATGGAGACAACCATGCGGAGACCATGTAATAAGGCCTCGTATTCGGCTGCGTTATTGGAGTCTTTGTATAGTATTTGGAGGATGTACTGAATGACGTCTCCAGTAGGGGATGTTAAAACGACGCCCGCTCCTAACCCTGCCAACATTTTGGAGCCATCAAAATACATGACCCAATTGGATTATGTGTTGTACTCTTTAGGGAGTTTGGCCTTTGTCCATTCGGCGACGAAGTCGGCCAGGTCTTGGGATTTGATAGCTCGACGTGGTTTATATGTAATGTCAAATGGGAGGAGCTCAATGGCCCATTTGGCAATCCGGCCCGTAGCATCGCGATTGTTTATAATGTCATTGAGTGGTACTTCGGAGGCCACCGTGATCGAACACTCCTGAAAGTAGTGGCGAAGCTTTCGGGATGCCATGAAGACCGCGTATGCTATCTTTTGATAATGAGGGTATCGGGATTTGCATGGTGTAAGGACAGTAAATACGTAGTATACTGGTTTCTGAAGCGGGAATTTATGCCCATCCTGTTTTCGTTCAACGACGAGTATGGCGCTCACCACCTGATGCGTTACCAATATGTATAATAACATCGGTTCGCCAGCATTTGGTGCGACCAAGATTGGATTGCTCGCAAGAAGGGCTTTTATTTCCTCCAGTCCGGCTGTTGCCGCGTCCGTCCACTCGAAGTGGTCGGTTAGCCGTAGAAGGCGATAGAGTGGCAGTGCCTTTTCTCCCAATATGGAGATAAAGCGGCTTAGAGCTGCTACCCAACCCGCGAGCTTTTGAACTTGTTTAAGGTTTGTTGGTTTAGCCAATTGTGACAAATCTTGGATTTTGGCTGGGTTTGCTTCAATTCCTCTATTGGAAACGATGAAGCCCAGCAGTTTTCTAGCAGGGACGCTGAAAACACATTTTTCCGGATTGAGCTTAATGTCATACTCGTGGAGGTTGTCGAATGTGAGACGTAAATCGTCTATTAGTGTTTCGACGTGCCTAGTTTTGATGACGACGTCGTCCACATAAGCTTCAACTATTTTGTCGGTCTGTTTCGCCAGGCATGTTTGAATCATGCGTTGGTATGTGGCGCCAACGTTCTTGAGCCCGAAGGGCATGGTGTTGAAGCAGAATGGCCCATATGGGGTGATGAATGTTGTTGCAGCTTGATCGGATTCCTTCATTTTGATTTGATGGTATCCGGAATATGCGTCAAGAAAACATAATGAGTCGTGTCCTGCGGTGGCGTCAATGATTTGATCGATGCGGGGGAGGGGGAAGGGATCCTTGGGGCATGCCTTGTTGAGGCTTTGAAAACAATGCACAGGCGCTAGGATTTGTCCTTCTTTGATACCATCACCAAATTTGCTAGCCAGTCCGGATGATTTATTTCTCTAATGAATCCGGCCTCGATTAACTTGGCTAGATCTTCCCCCATAGCTTGGCGTTTGGGTTCAAAAAAGCACAATAGTGTTTGCTTGACCGGCTTGTGTCCCTTCAATATATTGAGGCTATGTTCGGCCGACTCGCGTCGGATTCTTGGCATATCGGAAGGGTGCTAGGCGAATATATCCCAATTCTCACACAGGAACTCTCAGAGAGCGGCGTCAACCGTCGGGTCTAGTTGTGCTTCGATGGATGCTGTCTTCTTGGGGTCCGTTGGATGGACTTGGAATTTGACTATTTCTTCTGCCGGTTTGAATGAGGTGGATTTGGTTCATTTGTCTAGGACCACATCATCTCTGTCCACCGTGAAGCGCAGCACGGTTAAATCTTTAGCCACAAGGGCTTCAGATAATGCCTCAAGGGCCAGGGACGCAGTTTTATTCTTGGCGCGGAGTGCTATGTCCGGATCACTAACTAGAGTGATTATACCGTTGGGCTCGGGCATCTTAAGCTTCATGTACCCATAATGGGGTATTGCTTGAAAGCGCGTAAATGCATCTCGCCCTAAGAGGGCATGATATCCGATGTTGAAGGGGGCCACCTGGAAGGTTATCTCTTCGGACCGATAGTTCTCCGGCATGCCGAATACCATGTCGAGTGTGATTTTTCCCGCACATCGTGCCTCCCGACTGGGAATGATTCCTCGGAAGTTCGTGCTGCTTTGCTCAATGCGGCTCCTGTCTATTTCCATTTTTCGTATTGTATCCTCATAGATGAGGTTCAGTCCGCTGCCGCCGTCCATGATAACCTTGGCGAGCCGAAAGCCATCCACCATTGGGCTGAGGACCAAGGCTGCTGGTGTTCGGACTATCCTGTGTTTTGGTTCGTCGCCAGCGTTAAAGGTTATCGTTGTGTCATTCCAAGGGTTTATTGTTGCGATATGGCAGACTTCGGCGAGTTCGCCGAGTGCCCTTTTGCGCCTATTGTTTGAAGTGAATGTCTCAAAGACTGTCAGGATTCTGGGTCTGTCGTCTTCTGGAGGGTGTTGCTCTGGGGTGTCTTTGGTGAGGATGTCCTCGCTGTTTTTGGCTACCTGCCAGAGTATCCAACATGCTCAAAGGTTGTGAGTTGGTATGGTGTATGGTGTGGTGTGTATTTTTCATGGGCCATCAAGCCATCCCTCCAGAACGGTTCCGCACCGCATAATGGGTTTGCATTTTTTTGGCGGAATGCTGATATTGCATCCTCGTCGCGGCAATCTTTGACCTTGTCCTTGGCAAGGAGCAATCTGGCCCAAAAGTGGTGGACCGTTTCCTGGGGCTGCTATTGTATACTCGTGAGAGCGCTTATGTCTGGGTGGGTGGGTGGCGTTGGATCTGAACCCTAACCGATCGATGATCCGGATTCTGAGGTTTTTCTGGACTGAACAGTCCGGGCTCCGGAGTATCTTCTGATTTTTGAAGCCCGCTGTCCGACTCTAAGTTCGGAGGACGAGGCGTGTCTTTCTGCCGATAGGTGTCCGGCTTCTCGAGGTCGGAGATCCGAACGTAATTCGTCCTCAGTATAGAGGAAGGGTTATCTTGCTCCTCGACTATCGCTATCTGGTGGGTGATCGGTGGAGAATTAATCTCTCTCTGGTCGGGTTTAAGCCCAATCCGATCATAGTCTATAGCGACTCCCAAGGCAGCAATGCAATCTAGGAGTTCATTCAAAGACGATAACTCCGCCGGATCCATCCGTTCGGCGTATTCAAAATCAACGCAGATACGTTTTTCGATGACTCGGGAGGTCATCCTCGTCGGCTCAGAGGCCGAGCAGGCGATCATGGTAAAACCGCCCAGCTGGAGGGTTGGGCCCGAGGCCAGAGCTCCTCCTGAGGTGATATTTTCCTTGACGATAAGTCGAGCCATCAACCTCTGTGACAACGGCACAGTGGAACTCTCAATGAAAGCACCAATGTTGGTGTCAAAACTGGCGGATCTCGGGTAGGGGGTCCCGAACTGTGCGTCTAAGGTTGATGGTAACAGGAGACAGGGGACACGATGTTTACCCAGGTTCGGACCCTCTCTATGGAGGTAATACCCTACTTCCTGCTTGATTGATCTTGATGAATATGAGTATTACAAGAGTTGATCTACCACGAGATCGTAATGGCTAAACCCTAGAAGTCTAGCTTGTATGACTACAGTATTGAGTATCTATATCCGGACTAAGTCCTCCGGTTTATATAGACACCGGGAGGATCTAGGGTGACACAAGGTCAGTTACAAAGAAGGGAATTTACATATTCCATCGCCAAGCTTGCCTTCCACGCCAAGGAGAGTCGCATCCAGACACGGGTGTAGTCTTCGTTCTTCGTATCTTCACAACCCATCAGTCCGGCCCATAGATAACAGGCCGGACGCCCGAGGACCCCTTAGTCTAGGACTCCCTCACCTGTTTAAACTGTCAATTCATAATGCATTTTGCTTTATACTAATCACTTATTTTGTATTTGTGCAAACAGGGATGCTCAGCTTGATTTCAATGGGAACTGCACAAAATGTTCATGAATACATCGAATCATTCATTTACACCACAAGAAAGGAGGTGCCGATATGTTCAAGGCATTGCAACATATAAAGGAGAAATCATACAAGCTACGCGCGAATTTGGTTGATTTTGGTGGTCTGCACAAAAAGAACAGCTGGTTTATTTAGCACGAGGTGCCATGTCAATGTCTGAACTGATGGAAAACCCTGCCCATTCCACAATCGTAGGCATTTGATATTTTGGAATGGGAAAACCTTGTCAAAGTTTGCTCATTGATGTATGCAAAACAACACGCATTTGACATTCTGGAATGGGACAATCTTGTCAAATTTTGCTCATTGATGTTAGGAAGAAGACATGCATTTGATATTTTCGAATGGGACGCCCTTTGCTATCAGCATCATCGATCGATTTTTCTTTATTGTTTAGTTGTGAAGTAAATATTGTCTGTAACATGTGAATTGCTAAGATGAATAATCATCGATTGTTTTGAATGTTCTCTATGAATTGCCAAGCCTGTGTGTTTGATTGCAATGTACAGGAACGCTAAAAAGCAGCTCAAACTCTTTGTACTCCATTTGTTCCTTTTTACTTTGCATATTAGATTTCTTTCAAGTCAGTTGATTTTACATTTTGAATGTAAAATATTTTTTTTCTAAAATATTGGTCAAAGTAGAGATACTTTGACTGCAGACAAAACTTGTCTACAGAATAAAAAGGACCGGATGGAGTACATGTGAAACTGCTACAAACAAGGTGATCACCCTGGGAATAATCCTAGTACGTATTGTTTTGCATGTTCATCCAATGCTAGTGATACAAGAATTCGAACTAATTGAACTAAATCCATTCATACACGGCCAGAATTCATTACATTTCATACATTCTTCAACTAAAAAGGGGTGCACTGGAGGTATAATTAATTAACCGAATCTTATTCTCCAGTGAACTAAGCTTCAGTGACTTAACCGCAGGTGAAGTTGCATAACTGACGTGTGGCCCAGATGCCTGTTGGGCCCATATGCCAGTGACCCAACTGCACCAGCAGTTAAGTAACTAAAGCAGCGTCCTTCTCCAACATATCTCTTCGACTCCACGTGGCCGCCAAGAAGCTAATCGGCCGTCAATGGTCAACCCGCCTAGCTTGGCTTCAACTGGAGTGTAGCAGCGGTGGCCTTACTTGGACACGAGTGGCGGCGACCTACCTTGTTCCACTCTTCCTTGTTTCTTATGTGGCGCGGCCTCATTGGCAGCGGGGTGGGGCCTCGACGGAGCCGGTGATGTCCTTTATCTCATTGCCGGCGGGGTGGCGCCTCGGCGAAGCGGGGGAAATCCTCCCCCTCGTTGCCGGCAGGGGGGCCTCGGCTAAGCCGGCGATGGCCTCTGCCTCATTGTTGGCGGGGCGGGGCCTGGGTGGAGTAGGGCCTCGCCAAAGCCGGCGAGGTCCTCCGCCTCGCTGCCGGCGGGGCGGGGCCTCAGCGGAGCCGGCGGTGTCCACTTCCTCGTTCTTGGTGCCGCGGGGCCTCAGCGGAGCAGGGCCTCGTCGACGCTAGCGGAGCGGCGACTCGTCGGAGCCGGCATTGTCCTCTGCCTCGTCCTCGGTCTTGCCAAACAGCGCCTCACCCGTTTCATCGCCCTCTTTGTAGGCGGCTGCAGCCTCCGCCACCCGCATGCGGTACCGCCAGCGCTCGAGGCGGCCGTCGAGGGCGGAGCGGTACGAGTCGAGCAGCGCCTCCTGCTCTGCCCGCTCCGCGGCGATCTACACCTCCGCTTGCAGGTGCTCCTAGAGGAGATGGTGGTTGTAGGCGGCATTGGCCTGCGCCTCCGGAACTGCTCCTCATGCTTCTGCCTCACCATGTCCATGTATTGGGCACGGGCCTCGCCGATCGTCATGGTGCAATGCACCAGCGAGGATGGCACGGAGGAGGGGTTTGGCGCCGGATCATCGACTACCATGTTATCCATTGGGACGTCGTCGTCCTCCGGCTGCCTGCCAGCCAGCCAGCCGGCAGCAATGGCTGCCATCTCCTTGTGGTCCGTTGTCCGCCCGTCCCGAAGAGCGCTGGAGCGCGAGGAAGCCATGGTGGGTAGTAGTGGTGTGGACATGAGAAAGGGAACGGAGACGGATGACTACGACTATGGCCGGTGCAGCAGTTTATATAGAAATGGTGGGCGGTGGAGGGACGGACTTGTGGCGCCGGAGTAGCCGCCTCGGCAACCGTGTATCATTAATGTGGGCGACAGGCGGATGGACGGACGACACTTGTGTCATTTGAAGGTGGAGCAATCGCTTGCACCGGGAAGCGGGGTGGGCGGCGCTGACCGTTTCAGGCGGAAAGCGCGCGTGGGCGAGGGAGGTGGTCTGGGTGGGCCATGGCTATTAGACTCGTGCTTGGCAGCGGGTCGGTCCAGCAGCCGGACATGTTGGCTCGCCAGCGAGCTCGCTGAGTTGAGCGTCGACAATCAGACGATGGATGTAGCTTCCGACCAGGAGCCGGCGCCACTGTCCAAGCCAGTTCATGCCGTGTTCACCATAGAGCAGGTGCGGCCGCACTTCGACGCCCTAGTGGCGGAAGAGCTACCAGTGCAGGAGGACCTGTGCTGCAACCAGCGTCTCCTCAACGAGTACCGGTGAACAAGCGAACGACAATGCCATTGCGGATATGTGGCCCTATGATCCTGGCTTCCCGAATGAGCAGCAGGCGCTGTATCAGACCATCAGTAGGGCCTGCGAGGCCCTTCCCGTCGTCCTTCAAGTTGTTGCGCTCGCCATGGCACCGCCATCTCGCATTGTCAACATGGTCAACGGATGTGAGGAATGAGGAGATGACTTTACTTGGAGAGGATGGCAGTGGGGACCCACTAGGGCCATAGCCGCATGTACGCAAGTGCCACCTTATTATATACAACTATAATATTTTGTGCTTCCTTCTGGTTTCCTGACATCACGGTCCCACACCATTGTCAACCTATGTAGTCAATAAACGAGATAATTGCACAAGGAGCGGCCGACAGCTGGGACCAAGCAGCTCGAACAGTATTTGTGTTTTTGAGGTGTGAGCACTGTAGAGTTTTTCTTGAGCGATGTTTTCATTGTTGTTCAGAGGAGAGCAGGGTATTAACTGGGTGGGCTATGGCCAGTCTATCCCAGGCCAGATATCCAGCCCAGTATCAAATTTTTTCAAGCTAAAAAGGGCTAGCCCAGCTATAATTTTTTTGAGGAATACCCAGGCAAGGTCAACTTGTTATTCTCCGCCCTGCTGGGCTGCAAATCTTTCCAAGGAGGGATGCATTAGGCTTAACAAGGAAATGAGCTTTAAGAAATAATAAATGGGATGTCATTATAAAAACTAGGCAGTAACTATAAAAAATGCACCAAACACGTAATTAGTTTATAATTTTTTTGGATTTTGAAATTTTTAATTTCATTAATTGTTGTGCATGCAATGTTTCGTTGGAATTTTTACATAATACAAATTTATATTGAAATTTTATTTAATCTGACTAGAAATTTCGGGATAAAAATATTCCGGATCCCATCAAAATGTGGGAAATTTTATTGAATTCTGTTTTGAACGGTTGGTTGAAATTATTAATCGTTGTCCTAGCTAGAAAATGGGATGTACTTTTAAGAAACTGTAAATGGGCTATAGTAATTCCATTAAAATTAAAAAATGGGCTATACATTCTTGCAAATCGCAAATGGGCTATAAGTTCTGTGCCACACACTTGTGGGCCTACTAAGTTGACGCGCCCTCTAAAAAAAGTAAGTTGACGCGTATGCAAGGCTTTGTCAACTTATAGTCAACACACGGTTCTAGAAGCAGTGGTCATTGGATGTCCATCCAACAGATGTCGTGCTTCTTCTTCAATCTCAGATACTCTAGCTTCAGCCGCCCAAAAAATGATTCCTCCCCCTGACATCTGGGGCGCACCATTTCGGAGGCTGACCTATGGGCCTACTAAGTTGACACGTTCCAAGGGCTTTGTCAACTTAGTCAATATAAACGATTCTAGTTGAAGAGACCGTACGATGTCCATCCAATGGTCGTAGTGCTTCTTCAACCTCTGGTCTTCTTGCTCCAGCCGCCCAAACCAGCGCCGGTGGGACTGCCTACTCCCATCTCCCGTGCCCGGCTGTGTTGTCGCACAGGCCGCACCGCACCGCCCCTCCCTACTCCATTGCTGGCCAGGCCATTCCTCTACTCACCCACACCTCCTGTTATTTTCCGGCAACGGCAGCTGGACCAGTAAACCCTCATACTCCCCACCGCGTGGGCAACCACTGCCGAGTCTTCCCCAGCTCCGTGTTGTTCCCTTCCTGGTGCTCTCGGCACGTCGTGGTCAACATGGTCAACGAACGACATCCATCGGACATGGACTGTACGTGGAGAGGCTGACAGCTGGGTCCACGGCAGCACACAAGGAAATGCCTCCTTATTACGCGCAAAATAATGATTCCTCCACCTGACAGTAGGGACCCACAGGACGGGCCACCGTATTTCGTGAAAAAAAAATTCCCCCTGACTGCTGGGACCCACCAGCTACATCTTCGCACACAAGGAAGTGCGTCCATATTACGAGCAAAAAATAATGATGCGCCCCTGACTGCTGGGACCCACCAGCTACATCTTCCATGCAAGGAAGTGCCTGACAGTCAGGACCCACCTAGTCGAAGCGTATGTAGCATTGTCATTCTGGTCGCGAACGTGTATGTACAGACGGTCGGTCTGTCTGCAGGATGTAGCGATGAACCGTGGCCGTGTAAGGAAGGGCACATGTGATAGTAGAGGCGTGCACGTCTTGTAGTAGAGGCGCACACGTAGCATGTACACGTACGCACATCGGACAGGGTGCAAGAAAGTAAATACAGCCACGTACGTACATACGGGCGGGGTCTCGAACGCCTACTCGTGCATACGTACGGCCAGGGCTCCTATACATGGCTGGGTCCGAACGGAGAAAACACATCGTCGTCGTGTTCATGGGGAGGCAACGAAATGCGTCGTGTTAATCGGGAGGCAACAGAACGCGTGCTGTTCATCGGGAGCCAACTGGCTTGGACGGAACAGCCGATGGAAACGAGGCCTGGCGTACCGCAGAACGGAGGAAACGGCCTTGTGTTCGACCAGCCATGGTTGAAACGGAATCCTGTTCATCCGGAGGGGTCTGATGTACCGCAAAATAGAGGAAACAGACCTCCTACGGCGGAAACGGGGTCCTATTAATCAGGAGGGGTGTGGCGTACTACAAAACGGAGGAAACAGACTTCTGTTGGAGCACTACGGTCGAAATGGGGGTCCTGTTCATCGGGAGGGGTGTGGCGTACCGCAAAACGGGACTCCACGGGATACTGTTCATCTCCATCGTCGACTGCCTTGACGGGCTACTGTTCATCCACCGTCGACCACCTCCAGCCTCCACCTGTGACTGTTCATCCACGAGCACCTGTTCATCCAGCCTCCACCGCGCGCTCCTCCACCGGCTACTGTTCAACCAGCCCTCTCCACGGGGTCCTGTTCAACCACTCCTCCACGGGCTACAGCTCATCCAGCCCTCCACCGGCTACTATTCAACCAGTCCTCCACGGGGTCCTGTTCATCCACCGACTTAATCGATCGAGGTACTATTCATCTAGCGGCAACGGCCTCTACTACCACGGGGTCCTGTTCATCCAACCCCCCACCGGGAACTATTCATCCAACCCCCCAACAACACTCACTATTCATCTAGAGGCAGCATCGATCGGCTTCAGTTAGCAGCAGTAGCGAAGGAATCACTCGGGTTCAGTTAACAGCAAGGGATCGATCGATCGCTCACGTTCAGTAATGCGTAGCCTGCAGTGCAATCGCTCGGGTTCAGTTAGAGCCCAACGCCTCGCTCGGGTTCACTTAGAGCCCAACGCCTCACTCGAGTCCAGTTAGAGCCCAACGCCTCGCCCACACGCGCATACGTATGAGAGAAACGCGCATCGCTTGGCCCCGACCAACCACCGTAACCGGGAACTCCCCCGATATTTTCCTCGTCCTTGCTTTTACCACGGTTTTTTCCGTCATGGACGGCCCAAAGAATGTCATGCAGCTGCGTCTTCGGCCCTCACTGGACGAAAAGCTCATTTTCTGTCATGATTTTTTGTCATAGAAGTAGGAACCCACCACATCTATGATGATACTGGGTTTTGTCACAATTATCGTCATAGAAATGTCATAAGCATGATAGAAATTTTTTTCGTTCGGCCCAAAATGTCACGGATGTGTCTTTTTTTGTAGTGGTGGTTCATGTAAAAATATCTTTCCTTATCTTAATAAAGACCGATTTCGGCCTTTCGAATACAAGCTAGACACCATATGCAGCATGCAACCACATATGACACCTCGAAGTGAAAGCAAGCTCCTGGGATGGTGGTTCATTGCGAGCGAGGTCATCAACTCTAGAGCTACGTTTACCGTCTCCATCTGCTGACGCTACACCCTTTATAAGGCTGAAACATGTCTGGCCTATCCGCGTACGATGCTGGAGCAACTTATCTCTTTTCTTTTCTATTTCTCTCATGGCAGCAGAGTCTGAAATACCCTTGCATAAAAACACAATAGTGAGAGTATGGGTGAAGTGTGTGCAGAACTAGTGCACTGTAAAAGTAGCAGATAGCAGGTGGCTGAAAAATAAATGACAGGAGACATATGATAGCTCTACAACATTGCATGTTAAACAAAATTAGATTCTACTCCGTATAATTTTGTAATATATGAGCACAGGAAATGCAGGTACTCCAACACACCACCACATGTGGTCCAATCAAGATAATAGTCGACTAAAAATAAATAGGTCAGTCGATTTTTTATGAACCGTCCGATCTATAAGGAACGGGCAGATGGCCTTCATCTACCTCCCGCCAGTCACTGTTGATGATCTTTCTCGAACCGCCAGCGACCACCGGCCCAGACCCCTGCCTCCGCCGCCTCACCCTCCCCTTGACCTCACACCACTGCCGTGCTTGGCATCACCCCATCCCTTTAATCCCGGCCGACCTCCAGATCGGGCGCCAGCAGCTGTAGGCCCCAGACGCCCCTATGATAAACACCGAGGCACTGCTTCCCCGGTGTAATAGGAGGACTAGCACCTGTTACACCGGGGAATGCTTCCGTTAATTGGGAATCAACTGACTAGGAGTTGAAATCCAGGGGGCGACGGACCTCTAGCGAAGGTGAAATAGTATATGAGGAGAAACCTTGTGCATTGCGAGTTACTAGGAACCTCTAGTATCAAGAAGAAGCGGTCAACTAGTGTCTTTTGTGGGATGAATACCATGCAAGCAGACACGTAAGATTTGCACGAATAAGGGAAGAGGAGTACCATTTCCGGTTGCCGGTGTGGTGTCCTCTATACGTCGTGGCGATCTTCTTCTTTTTGTCGGGGGAACCGATGTTTTGGAAGAGGGTGCAACCTTGGACGAACCCATGGCCAAATTGTTGACTGTGTTGCAGTGGTCGTATGTCGGCGGAGGGGAAGCAGATCAGAGGCGGCGAAGAACGGTGTAGCAGGAACAACTCCAGTGCGGTGGACGGTGGTGAAGTTGGAGCGGCAGCGGTGAGGCGCATGAGTCATGGTTGAACTGGCTCGGGTACAGACGGCTCGACCTCAGATTCAACTACTAGCCGTGGAGGGCGTTGCGGTGGATGACAACGTCGGGGTATCGGCTCCGGCGTGATGGAGGAGGGCGGCGGTTGATGGTTAGGATGGGGTGGCGTACGGAGGATGCCGGGGTTTCGCGGTTGGTGGAGAGGTAGTTTTGGCGCCCAT
>NC_041388.1:298682808-298690051 GCF_002162155.2 Triticum dicoccoides | reverse complement strand
GGGGGGGGTGATAAACCACAAGTATGGGGGATCGCAACAGTTTTCGATAAGTAAGAGTGTCGAACCCAACGAGGAGCTAAAGGTAGAACAAATATTCCCTCAAGTTCTATCGACCACTGATACAACTCTACGCACGCTTGGTGTTCGCTTTACCTAGAACAAGTATGAAACTAGAAGTACTTTGTAGGTGTTGTCGGATAGGTTTGCAGGATAATAAAGATTATGTAAATAAAAAGTAGGGGCTGTTTAAGTAAAGACACAATAAAGTAAATATAGCGAGTGTGGAAAAGTGGTGGTAGGAGTTGCGAAATTGCCCCTAAGCAATTGACTACTTTACTAGACCGATAGCAAGTATTATGTGGGAGAGGCCACTTCTAGCATGTCATCCCTTACTTAGAATTCTATGCACTTATGATTGGAACTATTAGCAAGCATCCTCAACTACTAATGTTCATTAAGGTAAAACCCAACTATAGCATTAATATATATTGGTCCCCCTTCAATCCCGTATGCATCAATTTCTATGCTAGATTGAAGCTTCTTTCACTCTTGCCCTCCAATACATAGTCCTATCAACATACAACTAACCCTAGGGTGTGATCCACGCGCGCAATCATATGATGGGCACCAAAGGACAGCAACATAACCACAAGCAAATTAAATCAATCATAGCAATTCATCAACCACCAATAGGACAACGAAAATCTACTCAGACATCATAGGATGGCAACACATCATTGGATAATAATATGAAGCATAAAGCACCATGTTCAAGTAGAGGGTACAGCGGGTTGCGGGAGAGTGGACAGCTGTAGATAGAGGGGGGAAGGTGATGGAGATGTTGGTGAAGATGGCGGAGGTGTTGGTGTAGATCGTGGTGATGATGATGGCCCCCGGTGGCACTCCGGTGCCACCGGAAGCAAGGGGGAGAGAGCCCCCCTCCTTCTTCTTCTTCCCTGACCTCCTCCCTAGATGGGAGAAGGGTTTCCCCTCTGGTCCATGGCCTCCATGGCACGGGAGGGGCGAGAGCCCCTCCGAGATTGGATTTGTCTCTTTGTCTCTCTCTGTTTCTCCGTTCTTAGATTCTTCCCTTTCTTATATTCCCGGAGATCCGTTACTCCGATTGGGCTGAAATTTTAACACGATCTCTATCCGGATATTAGCTTTCTTGTGGCAAAAGAAGGGCACCAACTACCTTACGGGGTGGCCACGAGGGTCAGGGGCGCGCCTGACACCCTGGGGCGCGCCCCCTACCTCGTGCCCCCCTCAGGCACCGTCTCGCGATGATTCCACTTCCCAAAATTCATAAATATTTCAAAATAAATCTCCTTCAGTTTTTATTCCGTTTGGACTCCGTTTGGTATGGGTTTTCTGCGAAACAAAAAACATGCAACAAACAGGAACTGACACTGGGCACTGGATCAATATGTTAGTCCCAAAAATAGTATAAAAAGTTGCCAAAAGTATATGAAAGTTGTAGAATATTGGCATGGAACAATCAAAAATTATGGATACGACGGAGACGTATCAGCATCCCCAAGCTTAATTCCTGCTCGTCCTCGAGTAGGTAAATGATAAAAAAGATAATTTTTGATGTGGAATTCTACCTAGCATAATCTTGATCATATGTCTAATCATGGCATGAATATTAAGACACGAGTGATTCAAAGCAATAATCTATCCTTTGAAATAAAGACAATAATATTTCAAGCATACCAACAAAGCAATTATGTCTTACTGAAATAACATAGCTAAAGAAAGCTCATCCCTACAAAGTCATATAGTCTGGCTATGCTCCATCTTCACCACACAAAATATTTACATCATGCACAACCCCGATGACAAGCCAAGAAATTGTTTCATACTTTTGACGTTCTCAAACCTTTTCAACTTTCATGCAATACATGAGTGTGAGCCATGGACATAGCACTATAGGTGGAATAGAATATGATGATGGGGGTTATGTGGAGAAGACAAAAAGGTAGAAAGTCTCACATCAACGAGGATAATCAATGGGCTATGGAGATGCTCATCGATTGATGTTAATGCAAGGAGTAGGGATTGCCATGCAACGGATGCACTAGAGCTATAAATGTATGAAAGCTCAACAAAAGAAACTAAGTGGGTGTGCATCCAACTTGCTTGCTCACGAAGACCTAGGGCACTTGAGGAGGCCCATTGTTGGAATATACAAGCCAAGTTCTATAATGAAAATTCCAACTAGTATATGAAAGTGACAAAACAAGACACTCTCTATCATAAAGATCATGGTGCTACTTTGAAGCACAAGTGTGGGAAAAGGATAGTAGCATTGTCCCCCTTTTTATTTATTTTTTATTTTTTTTATTTGGCCTTTTTTTATTTGGCCTTCCTTTTTATTTGGCATTTCTCTTTTTTGGGGGGGACAATGCTCTATTAATGATGATCATCACACTTCTATTTATTTACAACTCAATGATTACAACTCGATACTAGAACAAAGTATGACTCTATATGAATGCCTCCGACGGTGTACCGGGATGTGCAATGATCTAGCGTAGCAATGACATCAAAAAACGGACAAGCCATGAAAACATCATGCTAGCTATCTTACGATCATGCAAAGCAATATGACAATAAATGCTCAAGTCATGTATATGATGATGATGGAAGTTGCATGACAATATATCTCGAAATGGCTATGGAAATGCCATGATAGGTAGGTCTGTTTTGAGGAAGATATAAGGAGGTTTATGTGTGATAGAGCGTATCGTATCACGGGGTTTGGATGCACCGGCGAAGTTTGCACCAACTCTCGAGGTGAGAAAGGGCAATCCACGGTACCGAAGAGGCTAGCAATGATGGAAGGGTGAGAGTGCGTATAATCCATGGACTCAACATTAGTCATAAAGAACTCACATACTTATTGCAAAAATCTATTAGTCATCAAAACAAAGTACTACGCGCATGCTCCTAGGGGGATAGATTGGTAGAAAAAGACCATCGCTCGTCCTCGACCGCCACTCACAAGGAAGACAATCAATAAACACCTCATGCTCCGACTTCGTTACATAATGGTTCACCATACGTGCATGCTACGGGACTTGCAAACCTCAACACAAGTATTTCTCAATTTCACAATTACTCGACTAGCATAACTCTTATATCACCATCTTTATATCGCAAAACTATTGCAAGGAATCAAACATATCATATTCAGTGATCTACAAGTTTATGTAGGATTTTATTACTAACCATGTGAGTGACCAGTTCCTGTTATCTCTCTAAATAGATATAAGTGAAGCACGAGAGTTTAATTCTTTCTACAAAAGATATGCCCACGCTCTAACAAATATAAGTGAAGCAAAAGAGCATTCTACAAATAGCGGTTGTCTATGTAAAGAGAAACAGGCAATCCAAACTTCAAATGATATAAGTGAAGCACATGAAGCATTCTATAAAGCCATACTCAAAAGATATGAGTGAAGTGCAATGAGCATTCTATAAATCCACCAAGAACTATCTCATACCAGCATGGTGCATAAAAAGAAAAATAAAAACCTAAATAAAAAGACGCTCCAAGACTTGCACATATCGCATGAATGAAACGAATCCGAAAACATACCGATACTTGTTGAAGAAAGAGGGGATGCCTCCCCAGCATCCCCAAGCTTAGACGCTTGAGTCTCCTTGAATATTTACTTGGGGTGTCTCGGGCATCCCCAAGATTGAGCTCTTTCCTCTCTTCCTTCTTCTCACATCGAGACCTTCTCAATCATCGAACACTTCATCCACACAAAACTTCAACAGAAAACTCGGTAAGATCCATTAGTATAATTGTGACGCCCCCGATTTGACCATACACTAATCATACACGCAAACGTGTACGATCAAGATCAGGGACTCACGGGAAGATATCACAACACAACTCTACATATAAAACATGTCATACAAGCCTCATATTACAAGCCAGGGGCCTCGAGGGCTCGAATATAAGAGCTCGATCATAGACGAGTCAGCGGAAGCAAAAATATCTGAGTACAGACATAAGTTAAACAAGTTTTCCTTAAGAAGGCTAGCACAAACTAGGATATAGATCGAAAGAGGCGCAGGCCTCCTGCCTGGGATCCTCCTAAGCTACTCTTGGTCGTCGTCAGCGGGCTGCATGTAGTAGTAGGCACCTCCCGAGTAGTAGTAGTCGTCATCAACGGTGGCGTCTGGCTCCTGGACTCCAATGTCTCGTCGCAGCAATCGGATATAGGAAAGGGGAAAACGGGGAGAAAAGCAAGCGTGAGTACTCATTCAAAGTACTTGCAAGCAAGGAGCTACACTACATATGTATGCATTGGTATCAAATGGAAAAGGGGTGTCATTTGTGGACTGAACTGCAGAATGCCAGAATAAGAGGTGCATAGCTAGTCCTGTCGAAGACTACGCTTCTGGCCACCTCCATCTTGCAGCAGGAGAAGAGAGTAGACGGTAAGTTCACCAAGTAACATCGTATAGCATAATCCTAACCGATGATCCTCCCTTCGTCGCCCTGTGAGAGATCGATCACCGGTTGTATCTGGCACTTGGAAGGGTGTGTTTTATTAAGTATCCAGTTCTAGTTGTCATAAGTTCAAGGTACAACTCCGGGTCGTCCTTTTCCCGAGGGACACAGCTATTTGAATAGATCAACTTCCCTGCAGGGGTGCACCACATTTCCCAACACGCTCGATCCCCTTTGTCCGGACAAACTTTTCTGGGTCATGCCTGGCCTCAGAAGATCAACACGTCGCAGCCCTACCTAGGCACAACAGAAAGGTCAGCACGCCCGTCTAAATCTTATGGCGCAGGGGTCTGGGCCCATCGCCCGTTGCACACCTGCATGTTGCGAACGCGGCCGGTGAGCAGACCTAGCAACCTCCATTACAGAGGAAGTTGCGTTACGTGGTCCAACCCGGCGCGCGCCGCTCAGTCGCTGACGTCACGAAGGCTTTGGCTGATACCACGACGTCAAGTGCCCATAACTGTCCCCGCGTAGATGGTTAGTGCGCATAGGCCAGTGGCCAGACTCAGATCAAATACCAAGATCTCGTTAAACATGTTAAGTATCCGCGAACGCCGACCAGGGCCAGGCCCACCTCTCTCCTAGGTGGTCACAACCTGCCCTGTCGCTCCGCCACAAAGTAACAGTCGGGGCCGTCGGGAACCCAGGCCCACCACTACCTGGGTGGAACCACCTGCCCCTTCAGCCCCCATCTCCGAACAGTATCACAGGTAATGTAACAGTGTAAAGTATATAGTATATGCCCGTGATCACCTCCCAAAGTGATCACGGGCCAGTAGTATAGCATGGCAGACGGACAAGAGTGTAGGGCCACTGATGGAACAATAGCATCCTATACTAAGCAGTAGGATAGCAGGTAAATGTAACAATAGTAGTAGCAAGGACAGGCTATGCAGCAGTATAGGATTAACTAAAAGTAGTAACATGCTACACCATTCTAATGCAAGTAGTATAGAGAAGAATAGGCGATATATGGTGATCAAGGGGCGGGGCTTGCCTGGTTGCTGAGACAAGAAGGAGGGGTCGTCAACACCGTAGTCGATCGAGGGTACCAGCAGCAGCGTCAATCTCGGGGTCTACCGGGGAAGAAGAGGGGGAAGAAACAGTATGTACGGAGCAAACAAAGCATCACAAAACATAACGAGGCAATACGCGGTGCTAGGTATGCCCTAACGCGATAAGAGGTGGTACCGGTGAAGGGGGAAACATCCGGGAAAATATCCCTGGTGTTTTGCGTTTCCGGACAGATGAACCGAAGGCGGAAAGTTGCATGTTCACTATGCTAGGGGTGCGTGGCGGACAAACGGGCTGCGTATCCAGGTTCGTCTCGTCGTTCTGAGCAACTTTCATGTTGAAAATAATTTAATCCGATTTACGAATTAAAAGATATGGTTTTCTAAAGTTTTTATTAATCTCTGGAATTTAATTAATTATTTAAATTAATTCGAAAATGGATTTATGACGTCAGCATGATGCCATGCTGACGTCAGCAGTCAACGGGTGTTGACTGGTCAAACTGACTATGGGTCCCACATGTCATAGGCTGAAGACTAACAATTTGTTAACATTTAATTAGCAGGTTAATTAGAGATAATTAGTAAACTAAACATGGTTAATTAATTAATTAATTAATTAATTTCATTATTATTATTATTAATCCTCTTTTTTGTGTGTTCTAGGTGTGGGGCCCCAACGTCATAGGCCCAGGGGCCTTAGTGGGCGCCGGACGCTAGCGGGCGAAGGGCGCCGCCCGAGCGGGCACATGCCCAGGTGCGGGCGGACGAACCCGACGGGCGCGGGCGGGGCGCTGCCCGCCAGGACGCGGGATGAGGCCGTGGCCACGGCAGGGCTCACCGGCCGGCCACGGCAGGCGGAGGCGGACGCAGGGGGGCGGCACAGTGCGACGACCAGGAGCAAAGCAGCAGCAAGGGGGGTGGCCATGCCGCGGGAGCGAGGCGGCACCATGGCGGGACGGAGCGAATGCCAAGGGTGACAGGGGGTATGGGTGAGCTGGGATGAGGCGGGGCGCGTGCGCGCGCGTGAGGTTGCCGGGCATGGCCGGAGCCAAGTGGCGCGGTGGAAGGTGCTGCAGGGCGCCGGCGTGTGGCTCTGGCGGGCTGCGGTCCGGCCAGAGCAAGGGGGGCCGCGGCTGGGCGGGCCAGCGCGGGCTGCTCGCGGGTAGCAGACGGCGGCAGCAGGCAGCGTGGGGCTGCGGTGGGGCGGTGAGCGGGCGCAGTGCGCGGGGAGGTAACGGCGGTGGTGGTCGTAGACCACGGCGGGCAGGGAGTCGCGGCAGGGCGCGGTAAGCACGGGGAGAGGACGAGAGGCCGAGGGCCTCACCGGGGTTGTAGGGCACGGGGCAATGGGCGTGGGGAGGACGGGGACAATGTTCCGGCGCGGCAGTCCGGCGAGGTGGTGATGAGGATGCGCGGCGCTTGGCGATCCAGCGACGGGCGCGGGGAAGATGACGTCAGGCAGCACGGGAGGCGAGGCGTGGTCGTTGGGGCGCCGGCATCGGGTGGCGGCAACGTCGGTGCTGCCTCGCCTCGATCCAGACGGGATCGATCAGAGTTGGGGCGGGGGAGAGGTGGTCGGCGAGGAGGAGGTCGAGGACGGTAGGTCAGGAAGGAAGGTCCGGCGAGGGGCGGCGATGTCGTGCCCGATCCAGATTGGATCGGGGGAGGAGACGAGGGAGCAAGAGGGGGAGAGATC
>NC_041388.1:298641519-298682311 GCF_002162155.2 Triticum dicoccoides | reverse complement strand
TTATGTTTTTGTTTTTCCTTTTTATTTATCTTATATCTTTTCTGTTTTATCTTGTTCCTCATTTTATTTTAGTTTGTTAAAGTACAAGAATGATCCCTAACTTAGTACTACCACTAAACCCACTGCAATAAAAAGTTTAACACCTAAATAGAATAGTTTAACATTTTATTAATTATAAAAGGCATTTCAATAATTGTTTGGACTACTGTTTTATTCATTTTACTGTATTTAAAGATTTTATATAAGTGTGGTTTCTCCATCATAATTATCCATGATTTATTTGAATCCACCCGAACATTTAGTTTTAATATTTGAAAACTTTTATTGTTTGCCTTTATTTTAAATTTGAATTTTGAACTCGGTTTCGAACTACGTGGGTTTATCAACAGTAATCGAGGTGACGTGGCATCATTAGCGGAGGTTCACTGTAGCTTAATTATCCGGGCGTCACAATTCTCCTCCACTACAAGAAATCTCGTCCCGAGAGTTAAGAGGGGAGTAGGGGGAAGTTCTGGTTATGAAATTCTAACGTGTCTTCTCGGTCTTGGTTGCCCTTCTTGAATAGGTTGATCCATAGCGTTGATGTCTTCATTTCTCTGCATCATGAGGAAGTTGTCATCCTTCCTTTGGGAACTCCATCGTACTTATAGAGGAACAAAGGATGGGTATATTGGAAGAATGGAATTCTGCATGGTTGCTTATCCGGTAGATAATCATTAGGGAACATGGAGAAAAGTAACTCTCGAATTCAAACTTATGAAAATATCGAGAGCAAGGTAAGGAGGTATCATGGGAAGTTTCGAGCAGGCCTGCAATCGCTTGATGCCTGAAACAGGGCATGAAAAGGGGTTCAAAGCAATGGGAATAAGTGTTGTGTCTGATACCAGAATTGATGATTTCTCAGAAGGTGGCTCGTGAATTTCATATGAGGCCATGCACGAGGAATAACTTTGACAACCGGGGTGCAGGAGAGTCAGGTTTCGATCCTGTGGAACTATGGGTTATGGGCCCACCATGTGGGTTAAAAGTAGGAAGGCGATGACATTTTGTACAGTCATGTTAACAAGGCATGTCAGAAGATAACCTATCAATTATGTCAGCAACGTCGGTACCAAGGGCGAGGGACGAAGAGAACCATCTTCCTGCTCGTTGAACAAGGCGGACCAATAGGTAAAGTTCTCGTCCATCGGTGGTTACCAGAATGTTATCAACAATATTAATAGGGTCTTACTGGCAGAGTGGTTCAACGAGGTGCTTACCTAAGCAGGAGAATATTACTGCTTAGATTATATAGATCACCAGTAAGGTTAGACAAAACAATGGAAAGGAAAAGGTGATCATCAGATTAAACAGAACAATGGAAAGGAAAAATGTGTTTAAACACATATTTCAAGGGTATTTCCTTCCCAACGACAAGCAGAGCATGATATCCATGACAGGATATAGTGTAGAAAACTCTTTAGGTAAGGGGAGAGAAATTTTCATGACGTTACCCATACAATGGTGTTTGGGTAATTGAGCAGGAAACATTTAGCATTGGGATTCAAATGTTCTCGTTGAAAATCGGAGTACCACAGATAAGCTTCTAGATAGCATTGACATGGTCTTCAAGCAAGGTCGGACTTTGGATAGTCAAAGGATTCATCAGGAACAACTTATAGAATAAGTCTTACAATTTCCTTATGTAAGAATGGATAACTTTGCTAAAAAGGAAGAACTATAACAATAGGTCCTCCGACCAGGTGTGCTAGGCATGACATCACCTTACCAGGCCATACGAAGACCAATGCCATAACTCCTGGAAATATGTTCCAACCATCATATCTGACCGAGATTAAGATCTGATTGGTGTCAGGATACCTCATACTCAGGATGCGTGGGAAGAGGTGCAACACCTATTGTCGAGATGACATTGTAAGATTCTTAGGAAATGAACTATGGAAGCAAGTTCCAAAACAAGAGTTCATCATTAAATCAAGGAGAGGCGAGGAGGTGGCTGATTGACTCTGCGACAATTCATTGAGATTTTCAAAAGATGGATTTCCACACTTATGTGAACAAGGAGATAAAATTGGTTGTAAAAGGTGTACCCGAGATATGGACATAGGTAGCATGATCAATGTTAGAATGGTGATTCGATAACCAATGGTCTAAGAATGAATTATCGACCATTAACTTCAAAGCAATATGGTTGCTAGAAGGGTAGAATCCAAGCAGCACCATTCACATGTTGGTATCCCGGCTAGAATCAACACGGGAACCAAGAAAGAATGGTGATGGTGAGAAGTATCACTATACCAATAATTCTTAAGAGGTGGAGCAATTCTCACGACCTTCTTGACATATAAGATAGTAATACTCCAAGGTAAAGAAGAATAATTGCTGGATAGCAAGGATCTCAAAGTATAGCACAAAACACGAATAAGTTTGTGTTGGAGGGAAGTCAATAAAGTGGTCGGTGATAACACAGATCATCAAGGGCAAGGATGGTATTTCTCATAATGAACTCAATTGACATCCTGGAAGAGCTCGGAATGCCGACGATGATCACGACACAATTGTTGAGAGATTTCATGAAGATGTAATCGGTCGGTGATGACATCAAGCCAAAGGAATGATGAAGCGAAAGGTTATTGAACCAAGGGTATGACACAAACTCGAAACCAAGCTCGTTGTTTAAGGCAAAATGGTATGATGAGGAAGATCGATGTAAGCTTAGCTCATCGTTGAAAGTTGTGCTCCGGGAATAAGGACCAGGTAGCACAGTTAAAATCATCACAATAATGATATAGCCAAATAGGGTAGGAAGGACGTGATCGGGTACAAACTCGTAAGCAAAGAAGATTTATAATAGTTGTTGAACCGTAGTGTGGACTCGGTTCACTTATCGGTCTTTGAGTGTTTAATAACTCAGAGCCCGTGAAAAATTGGAATCAGTGAGAATGTAGCACTTGATGAAGAACTCATAAGAAGTTATGTAGTACTTGATATTATCGAGGTACCATGGTGTAATACTCGACGGAAGATCAAAGTAAAGGTTGGACTGGTGTATTGATCCACATAAGACAAGTGCTGAAACTTGCCCGTGAAATGGGGTCAAAGAAGAACATATGGTTGAAACCACGATTGCAAAAGGCCAGATCCCAGATATAAGAACTTATACCAAGGGAAATTTTGATTTAAGAGAAGCTCTAATGATAAGATCTACATCGTGTCCATGGGCATGAACACAAAGTTCAAGGTCGACTCCCACTTCTTCAATGCATAACCTTTCATTTACGGCTCTAGATAAAAATGATTTCAGTGTCAAAACCTACCTGGTGAATTACCAGAGGAGTATGAACCGTGAACACTTTCGGATTCACACAGATTAAGAAAGGCATAGGTTCAACCCGTCAGGGTATCGTGAAAACATATACCACAAGCTTCAATCGTAAATACCACCAGCTCGAAAACAGAGCATGGTTGAGAAAAACAGAGGATACAATTTACCAAAAGCATTATTTATCCGAGGAAAGGCTCACAAGGTTATTGAATAAGGAGGACACTGTAGAATAATAATCCAATAAAGGATCTGATGCTCCATAGCGGAGCTGATGTGAGCATCGGCACACAGTCAGTTGAAGAAAGGATGCAAGGGCATCAGATTATAGGACACCTGAATGATTCGATGCTTAGATATCAAAGGAATTATGATTTCCAGATAGAAGGATCAGAAGCAGACGCTCTCATCAAGGGTGGATAAGTTCAATAGACCTAAGGGTACAATTGACGGCAAACAGATTGGTCGAGAACAAGCTCATGTTCAAAAATGACGTCTGAGCCAGAAAGATAATTTAAAAGGATCAACTGATGATTGTGTGCATTCGCACTCATGTTGAATCAATAGGATCAAATTAACGGTGGCTAAGGATACTAACGAATATTGCCAGACATATGGAAAGCATCCATAATGCAAGCAGACAAGTATTGCACACCAATAAGCTACTAAGGATTTTTGGAGGATCGAATAGTATTTCAAAGACCATTGTGAAAACACATGAACAACTGGGGGATGAGCGGATACTCGATAAGTGCGAGAATTATCCATAGGGGTATTCAGATGACAAAGAACAGCAAGGCAGTAATCTCAAAGGATTATCGAAACAATGACGAGTATTTCGGGGTATCTTGTAATAACAAGACCAACTGGGGATGAATGTAAGAATAACAATTGCAAGTAGTTATCCATAAGGGTTGACGGTGGAAGAGGAATTGCAAACGCGATGAACACAAGTTCTCGGGTTAACGGCGGAGAGTATCTTCAGGGTCTTCACATGCAACAGTCGATCATCAGTAATAAGGGGCTCTCCGGGTGAAAGTGATAACGAGATCCTAATGTTAGATTTAGCAAAATTCATTTAACCCGAATAGAAGAGAGATCAGAGTCCCAGAGTATAGACAAGGAGTAAAAGATCCTAATACCACCCAATGGCGACATGGGCCCGTAAGCCACACAGCCATGTTAGTAAAAGTTTCTCAATGACTAGACTCGACTTCTGCTAAGGAGTTGGAAAGGGGGATTCCTAAAGGCAGTCGGCTCTGATACCAACTTGTGACGCCCCCGATTTGACCGTACACTAATCATACACGCAAACGTGTACGATCAAGATCAGGGACTCACGAGAAGATATCACAACACAACTCTACAAATAAAATAAGTCATACAAGCCTCATATTACAAGCCAGCGGCCTCGAGGGGTCGAATACAAGAGTTCGATCATAGACGAGTCAGCGGAAGCAACAATATCTGAGTACAGACATAAGTTAAACAAGTTTGCCTTAAGAAGGCTAGCACAAACTAGGATACAGATCGAAAGAGGTGCAGGCCTCCTGCCTGGGATCCTCCTAAACTACTCTTGGTCGTCATCAGCGAGCTGCACGTAGTAGTATGCACCTCCCGAGTAGTAGTAGTCATCATCAACGGTGGCGTCTGGCTCCTGGACTCCAATGTCTGGTCGCAGCAATCGGATATAAGAAAGGGGAAAAAGGGGAGAAAAGCAACCGTGAGTACTCATCCAAAGTACTCGCAAGCAAGGAGCTACACTGCATATGTATGCATTGGTATGAAATGGAAAAGGGGTATCATATGTGGACTGAACTGCAGAATGCCAGAATAAGAGGGGGATAGCTGGTCCTGTCGAAGACTACGCTTCCGGCCACCTCCATCTTGCAGCAGGAGATGAGAGTAGATGGTAAGTTCACCAAGTAACATCGTATAGCATAATCCTAACCGATGATCCTCCCTTCGTCGCCCTGTGAGAGAGCGATCACCGGTTGTATCTGGCACTTGGAAGGGTGTGTTTTATTAAGTATCCGGTTCTAGTTGTCATAAGGTCAAGGTACAACTCCGGGTCGTCCTTTTACCGAGGGACACGGCTATTCGAATAGATCAACTTCCCTGCAGGGGTGCACCACATTTCCCAACATGCTCGACCCCCTTTGTCCGGACACACTTTTCTGGGTCATGCCCGGCCTCGGAAGATCAACACGTCGCATCCCTACCTAGGTACAACAGAGAGGTCAGCACGCCGTCTAAATCCTATGGTGCAGGGGTCTGGGCCCATCGCCCGTTGCACACCTGCACGTTGCGAACGCGGCCGGTGAGCAGACCTAGCAACCTCCATTACAAAGGAAGTTGTGTTACGCGGTCCAACCCGGCGCGCGCCGCTCAGTCGCTGACGTCACGAAGGCTTCGGCTGATACCACGACGTCGAGTGCCCATTACTGTCCCCGCGTAGATGGTTAGTGTGCATAGTCCAGTGGCCAGACTCAGATCAAATACCAAGATCTCGTTAAACATGTTAAGTATCCACGAACGCCGACCAGGGCCAGGCCCACCTCTCTCCTAGGTGGTCTCAACCTGCCCTGTCGCTCTGCCAAAAAGTAACAATCGGGGGCCGTCGGGAACCCAGGCCCACCACTACCTGGGTGGAACCACCTGCCCCTTCAGCCCCCATTTTCGAACAGTATCACAGGTAATGTAACAGTGTAAAGTATATAGTATATGCCCGTGATCACCTCCCAAAGTGATCACGGCCCAGTAGTATAGCATGGCAGATGGACAAGAGTGTAGGGCCACTGATGGAACACTAGCATCCTATACTAAGCAGTAGGATAGCAGGTAAATGTAACAACAGTAGTAGCAAGGACAGGCTATGCAGCAGTATAGGATTAACTAAAAGCAGTAACATGCTACACTACTCTAATGCAAGTAGTATAGAGAAGAATAGGCGATATATGGTGATCAAGGGTGGGCTTGCCTGGTTGCTCAGACAAGAAGGAGGGTCGTCAACACCGTAGTCGATCGGGGGTACCAGCAGCAGTGTCAGTCTCGGGGTCTACCGGGGAAGAAGAGGGGGAAGAAATAGTAATTACGGAGCAAACAAAGCATCACAAAACATAATGAGGCAATACGCGGTGCTAGGTATGCCTAACGCGGTAAGAGGTGGTACCGGTGAAGGGGGGAAACATCCGGGAAAATATCCCTAGTGTTTTGCGTTTCCGGACAGATGAACCGGAGGGGGAAAGTTGCCTGTTCACTATGCTAGGGATGCGTGGCGGACGAACGGGCTGCGTATCCGGGTTCGTCTCGTCGTTCTGAGCAACTTTCATGTTGAAAATAATTTAATCTGAGTTACGGATTAAAAGATATGATTTTCTAAAGATTTTATTAATCTCTGGAATTTAATTAATTATTTAAATTAATTCGAAAATGGATTTATGACATCAGCATGATGTCATGCTGATGTCAGCAGTCAACAGGTGTTGACTGGTCAACCTCACTGTGGGTCCCGCATGTCATAGGCTGAAGACTAACAATTTGTTAACATTTAATTAGCAGGTTAATTAGAGTTCATTAGTTAACTAAAAATGGTTAATTAATTTAGTTAATTAATTAATTAATTAATTTTATTATTATTATTATTAATCCTCTTTTTTTGTGTTCTGGGCGTGGGGCCCCAACGTCATAGGCCCAGGGGCCTTAGTGGGCGCCGGATGCTAGCGGGCGAAGGGCGCGGCCTCAGCGGGCACACGCCAAGGTGCGGGCGGACGACCCGACGGGCGCGGGCGGGGCGCTGCCCGCCAGGACGCGGGATGAGGCCGTGGCCATGGCAGGCGGAGGCGGACGTAGGGGGCGGCGCGGTGCGACGGCCAGGAGCAAAGTAGCATCAAGGGGGTTGGCCACGGCGCGGGAGCGAGGCAGCAGTGCGCGGGGAGGTAACGACAGTGGTGGTCGTAGACCACGGTGGGCAGGGAGTCGCGGCAGGGCGCGGTAAGCACGGGGAGAGGAGGAGAGGCCGAGGGCCTCACCGGGGTTGTAGGGCACGGGGCAATGGGCGTGGGGAGGACGGGGACGACGTTCCGGCGCGGCAGTCCGGCGATGTGGTGATGAAGATGCGCTGCGCTTGGCGATCCAGCGACGGGCGCGGGGAAGACGACGTCGGGTAGCGCGGGAGGCGAGGTGTGGTCGTCGGGGCGCCGGCATCGGGTGGCGGCGACGTCGGTGCTGCCTCCCGTCGATCCAGACGGGATCGATTAGAGTTGGGGCGGGGGAGAGGTGGTCGGCGAGGAGGAGGTCGAGGACGGCCGGTGAGGAGGGAAGGTCCGGCGAGGGGCGGCGTTGTCGTGCCCGATCCAGATTGGATTGGGGGAGGGGACGAGGGAGCGAGAGGGGGAGAGATCGGGGGGTGGGGGAGTGGGGAACGTGGGGAGTGGGCAGTTTAGGGTTTCGGTCGGGGTGGGTGGCTTATAGGCCAGGGGGTGAAGGGGCCGCGTGGGCTGGCCTGGTGGGCAGACTGGTCGGCCAGCTGGGCCGTTTGGCCCGGGGGGGCTCTTTTATTTTTATTAGTTTTCTGTTTTTGTTTTTCCTTTTTATTTATCTTATATCTTTTCTGTTTTAACTTGTTCCACATTTTATTTTAGTTTGTTAAAGTACAAGAATGATCGCTAACTTAGTACTACCACTAAACCCACTGCAATAAAAAGTTTAACACCTAAATAGAATAGTTTAACATTTTATTAATTATAAAAGGCATTTCAATAATTGTTTTGACTACTGTTTTATTCATTTAAGAGTATTTAAAGATTTTATATAAGTGTGGTTTCTCCATCATAATTATCCATGATTTATTTGAATCCACCCGAACATTTAGTTTTAAAATTTGAAACTTTTATTGTTTGCCTTTATTTTAAATTCGAATTTTGAACTGGGTTTCGAACTACGCAGGTTTATCAACAGTAACCGAGGTGACATGGCATCATTAGCGGAGGTTCACTGTAGCTTAATTATCCGGGCGTCAAAATAATAAAGCAAATCACTACTCTAAGTACTATTGCAAGCCAATTCATATTTTGTTTTTGCATTGTGTCTACTGTAATATGACTTTTTCATGGCTTAATCCACTGATATAAATTGATAGTTTCATCAAAACAAGCAAACTATGCATCAAAAACAGATTCTGTCTAAAACAGAACAGTCTGTAACAATCTGAACATTCACCATACTTCTGATACTTGAAAAATGCTGCCAAAATTAGGAAAAATAAACAATTTGTATAGAAAGACAGTGCAAAAAGAATCAGAACCATTTGACGTTCCAGCTAAAAATGTAAAATCACGCACTACAGCCAAAGTTTCTGTCCTGCACCGTACAAACCATCAAGCAAATGTAAACATCCTAAAGGCAAACCTTGGCACATTATTTTTATTTATAAACTTTATAAAAGCACACAACAGAAATAAATGACTCTCTAAAACTTCCGAGTTGTCTCCCTGGCAGCGCTTTCTTTAAAGCCATTAAGCTAGGCATATAGTGCTCAAGTAATGAATCCACCTAGATCCCAAGGTATATCAAAGCCAATTTTAATTAACAATGATTTGTAATTTAGTAGTGAGCACAAAGCAACATATATCATGTAATGACGAAGTCTAACTCTCTTCCTATGCATTGGCATGTCATAGAAGAACAATTCATGCACACAAAGTAAAGGCCAATGCATAGTATAAACAATTTCTTGCAATTTTATCATATTGGAAGCATAGAGAGGTGGAGATATAGTTCCTCTCTCATAATAATTGCAAGTAGGAGCAGCAAGCACATGCATATTATATTCATCAAAATCATCATGTGCAACGGTAAAAGGAAACCCATCAATATAATCCTTAATAAGAGCAAACTTCTCCGATATAGTGTAGTTTGGAGAATTCAAAAAGATAATAGGACTATCATGTGTGGGTGCAATAGCAACAATTTCATGTTTAACATAAGGAACTATAGCAAGTTCATCTCCATAAGCATAATTCATATTGGCATCTTGGCCACAAGCATAACAAGCATCATCAAAAAGGGATATTTCAAAAGAATCAACGGGATCATAACAATCATCATAGCAATCATCCTTCGGTAAGCACGAAGGGAAATTAGACAATGTATGAGTTGAAGAGTTACTCTCATTAGAAGGTGGGCATGGGTAGCTAATCCGCTCTTCCTCCTTTTGTTCTTCGCTCTCCTCCTCATCTTTTTTCATCCAATGAGCTCACAGTTTCATCAATTTCTTCTTCCATAGACTCCTGCAAAATATTAATCTCTTCTTGTACAGCGGAGTAGTTCTCAATATATAGTTTAACATAAGCATTAGAAGCATAATTATCATAGCAATATTTAAATATGGCAAAATTTTCAGATTTGTAAAGAGTAGCATCATACTTTTCAATCAAAGAAGCAATTTCAAAAGCACCCTTAAAAGCAACAAATTCTTCAATTTGTTGAACATCATAGTAATTATAAACACCCTTGGCATATGAAGATAAGATTCCATTATCAATAAACTCACATTGGTAGGGAAGGTGTTTCTTAGGGTTTTCAGAGCAACAAGTAAAATCATAAATTTCACATAAATTCCAAGCATAGCATTGCAAACGATGAATTTGATCTAGTAAAGTTTTCCCTTTTCAGATATTCGGTGTTGCACATAACAAGCATGCTCATCTAAAGATTTGCCCTCAACTAAGCTAGTTGGGGTTTCAGCACGAGCACGTATGGATCGAAGATGATCCAAGTAATAAGCTTCAGTAGTGTGATAGATTTTGATTAGTTCTTCAACCATTGGTTCAGTAGGTACAACTAATTGTTTTGGTATTTTGCGTTTCCTACCCATAACTGAAGATAGGAAACAACTAAGAACAGCAAATAAAAATTACTTAGTGATAAAGCAAACAAGCACACACGAGAATATTCACCCCACGCTATTGCTCCCCGGCAACGGCGCCAGAAAAAGATCTTGATAACCCACCAGTATAGGGGATCGCAACAGTTTTCGATGAGTAAGAGTGTCGAACCCAATGAGGAGCTAAAGGTAGAACAAATATTCCCTCAAGTTCTATCGACCACCGATACAACTCTACGCACGCTTGATGTTCGCTTTACCTAGAACAAGTATGAAACTAGAAGTACTTTGTAGGTGTTGTTGGATAGGTTTGCAAGATAATAAAGATTATGTAAATAAAAAGTAGGGGCTGTTTAAGTAAAGACACAATAAAGTAAATATAGCGAGTGTGGAAAAGTGGTGGTAGGAGTTGCGAAATTGCCCCTAAGCAATTAACTACTTTACTAGACCGATAGCAAGTATTATGTGGGAGAGGCCACTGCTAGCATTTCATCCCTTACTTGGAATTCTATGCACTTATGATTGGGACTATTAGCAAGCATCTGCAACAACTAATGTTCATTAAGGTAAAACCCAACCATGGCATTAAGATATATTGGTCCCCCTTCAATCCTGTATGCATCAATTTCTATGCTAGGTTGAAGCTTCTGTCACTCTTGACCTCCAATACATAGTCCTATCAACGTACAACTAACCCTAGGGTGTGATCCACGTGCGCAATCATATGATGGGCACCAAAGGACAGCAACATAACCACAAGCAAATTAAATCAATCATAGCAATTCGTCAACCACCGATAGGACAACGAAAATCTACTCAGACATCATAGGATGGCAACACATCATTGGATAATAATATGAAGCATAAAGGACCATGTTCAAGTAGAGGGTACAGCGGGTTGCGGGAGAGTGGACCGCTGTAGATAGAGGGGGGGAAGGTGATGGAGATGTTGGTGAAGATGGCGGAGGTGTTGGTGTAGATCGCGGTGATGATGATGGCCCCCGGTGGCACTCCGGTGCCACCGGAATCAGGGGGGAGAGCCCCCCTCCTTCTTCTACTTCCATGACCTCCTCCCTAGATGGGAGAAGGGTATCCCCTCTAGTCCATGGCCTCCATGGCACGGGAGGGGCGAGAGCCCCTCCGAGATTGGATCTGTCTCTCTGTCTCTCTCTGTTTCTGCGTTCTTAGATTCTTCCCTTTCACCGTTTCTTATATTCCTGGAGATCCGTAACTCCGATTGGGCTGAAATTTTAACACGATCTCTATCCGGATATTAGCTTTCTTGCGGCGAAAGAAGGGCACCAACTGCCTTACGGGGTGGCCACGAGGGTCAGGGGCGCGCCTGACACCCTGGGGCGCGCCCCCTACCTCGTGCCCCCTCGGGCACCGTCTCGCGATGATTCCACTTCCCAAAATTCATAAGTATTCCAAAATAAATCTCGATCAGTTTTTATTCCGTTTGGTATGGGTTTTCTGCGAAACAAATAACATGCAACAAACAGGAACTGGCACTGGGCACTGGATCAATATGTTAGTCCCAAAAATAGTATAAAAATTTGCCAAAAGTATATGAAAGTTGTAGAATATTGGCATGGAACAATCAAAAATTATATATACGACGGAGATGTATCAGGTGGGGCTAAGGGAGAACCATGATTCGGTCTGGGACACGCTTGTTTTTGGCTTTTTTGAATAGATGGGACGCGCTTGTTTGAAATTTGGGGGAAGTACAAACTTTGCCCCCCTCTTAAATTTCGGACCTACTGCGGGTCGGGGGTAGGATGGTAGTCCCAGGTGTCCCAAATAGTGGGCGGGAGTGATTTCGGCTGTGCGCATTTGTGCTTAGGTGGCCATTGTGTATGAACATTTTTCGTAGGCGGTTGCGTGGCATCTAGATGAAGCTACAAACCTACCTCGGTTTAGACCTTTGGTCGTCGGGCCGGTAGGTTTCACGGGTCGGAGTTAGAAAAGTAATTTCCTTCTACTCCCAAACATTGGTCTCACGCGGTTTCGGGCGAGTAGAGGCTCTTTTGGCGCTTTGTTTGAAATTTTGAAACAGAAGCATTCACGTTTAGAGTACTCTTGAACTTTGAGGATTGACCTAAATAGACAACGTTAAATTTGACATTGTATGTTTGAAAACCTTATTAAATTATCTGCTTCTTTTTGAAATTTTGACACTTGAAAATCCTATAACTACGATTATATTGGAATGGAGGAGCTAAATTTGAATCTATTTTGTACACGACTATATATGCTATTATGTACAAAATCAGAGCAAAGATTGGTGCCCCCATAATTTAAGTATGATTTACAAATGCCATGATATCAAATTCAAATAATTGAATGGACTTCATGTTGAATTCGAATTTTTTAAACCACCTTAAGTTGAATGCAAAGTTTGCTAGTTCATAGCTAGCTATTTATAATGTTCATTGTCTAATTTTCGTATGTATAATGTGCTTTACACACACAACATGAACTATACTCACCTCGCAAAAAAACATGAACTATACTCATGTTTATATTCGATTGCTAAAGCGATGCATTGTCTAGAGTTCAAAATGCTAACTATGTGGATCAATTATGTCGAGTAATAACATAGGCATGCTCAAATTCGAAGAATCTAGATGTCTGATGGATCAATGACTGTTCCTTACGCGAATTGCAAATATCATGATCCCATCCTAATATTTGGATACAATTTATATCTTTAATCAATGTGTACATGTGTCTTTTATGTGTAGTTTCACTCTCCATCGGTGGTCTCTCACACATGCTCACACACTCTCTCCCGAGGTGTCTTTCTTGCAGACATGCTCTCGATATAACCCTCCCTCCCTCTCGTAACCATTTACGACTGTTTTCACTAAACTTTATCACAAGCACTCTTCCTCTCACAAGCATACACACGCACAATCCCCAGCAACCCTTTCTATATACATAGACATGCCTACGTGTCCCATGTACGCACATTATCTTTAGGCCTGTCTCTCACGCATTGTCTCACATATCTCTTCCTAATCGACGAGTATGATTCTAGCAGAGCATTCTGTAGGATGCCCCTTAAAGTTAGGTTGGATGAATAGTAATATCAGAGATAAGGGGTTACCTTAGTCCAAGGACCTAGGGTTACAAATCCTAGCCGGCTTTGTCAGTGGACACAGAGTCCTTCATGATTCTGCTATCTTTGTCTTGTACGACTAGTCATCCATGGGTCTCCCTAAATGCGTCACGAGCCGAGGAATGTGGCGCAGGACGGAACCGAACCAAGGGCCTCACCTCGACCCACGGGACCTCACGCGGTGACACACCCTCTGCCCCCAGGTCTCGTTATATCTCACACCCACACATACCAACACAGACACCACAAAAAAATCTCCTCATGCCTCTATCCCCTCCCCCTTGCATATACGCACTCAAGGGAACCTCTCACCGTGACATCATATTCGTCTCTCTCTCTAGACCTCTCTCATTTCTCGTGCTATCTCTCCCACGCCCCCTCCCCCACCGGCCCCTCTATCCATGCCTCTCTCGAATACATAATACACACACATACCTCTCTAGGCCCTGCCAAATACATCAACTACACATTCACACATGTTACATCACGTACCCCATTGATCTAAAAATCCCTCTCTTCACGTTTATTTCACATACAACATTCCTTTTGAATAAAGTGTGGCCAAAAAATTATTTTACAATTTCCACAAATATACAACATTACAAAGTTATATGGAGGAGTATGAACGTTAATTTGCATTGCATGGTGCCCACAATGATATTTATTCTGCAGTATGAATTTTTATATTTTCATACTATATATAAAGTTAGTCATAATAAAGAGAAATGAAGAGCATCTCTCTCTCCATTTCATACATCCCCTCTACGCCCCTTTCACGTACGCACACAAACTATCTCCAGGTCCTCTAAAAGTAAGCCCTTGGTGCATTCACGCATGTTTCATCTTTCTCTCGCGATATATACCGTGACAATCATTGTATTTGAAGCGAAAGCACGACACGTACATTGGACTTCAGAATCCACTCATTACGGTCACCATTTACATTTTGTGGTTATTATACAGTCCGGGCTCACCGTACAGCTCTGTATTTGCTCAAGACACGACTAGTTGACCAGTTAAACGCTCCACATGGCACCTCTAGTGTTGCAACACATTATCTCACTACCATTGGGTACACCTGTCAGCTTGTATCTAGTCTACATCTACACTCTTATAAAAAATAGAATTGGTGATGATGGTGTGCCTGCCATCCTGCAATATAGGCTGTCCGATTTATATCTGACGGATAGGAAGGAAACTATGACAATGTTGCAAAAAGGTACCCACACACCTCTCCACATTTGCAAATAAGGCCTTCCCTCGTTCATACTTTTCTCTCACAAGATAAACTAGTCATACAAATGCATCTTGATGTTACGTGCAACACACGGGCATCTTGCTAGTAAGAATGAAAACAAATAACAACAAAATATTGGACGGTGGTTCGAAGTCATGGCTGCGGGCACAACGTACAAGGTGGCCTTGTATTGGTATGCCGAGCCGTCTATTTTAACACATAAGAGATGGTGTGGTGATTATACACACACGGACGCATGCACACGAACTGCATGCACGCAACACTCACACAAACACAGGCAGCCACACACGCATGCAACACTCACACGCATGCACACATGCACACACCACACGACCAACACTCTCTCACGCTCAAGTGCTCAACCTACACATGCATGCGCACACATCAGGCCCTGATAGACACATACACAACCAGGTGATTCCCGCGCACGAGTTGGAGACTTGTCGCGCCTGCGTAAACTTGTGTTTATCTGACCTTTTTCCTATGCGAACTGACAGGTGGGACCCACAAGGAACATGGTCAATTTAACTACTCAACATGGTGCCACGCAAACTTTTTGGCCGGTCAACAGAGTGCAATCCGATGCTGAACGTTGAGCAACATGGCCGTATAATCACCGCAAAACATATATAGTGACTGTAATGAGCGTATTCTGAAGGTCGGTGATCGTATTATGCTTTTCTCTCTGTAGGCCCTCCAAACCTACATCTCTACACGTTCTCGCATGTTACATCTAACAAGTATGCAATACAACACTACTACTACCATTACTGTAGGTTGCTGCTAACACGACACTATGATCAAAGACCCTTTGACGAAACTGTGTGCGATGCCATAATCGCAAATGGTGGTGTAAAATAACCGCCAAAAAAGGTGCAAAACATTTGCGATGGAGGATGCATCAAACACGATTCAGATTTTAGTTGCGTGTGCGATGCAGGGCATATGGTTGAGCTCAATTAACTGTTTGCGATGAGGAGGAACAAAAGAAATGAGCAGCCAGATGAAGGTGTGTGCGATATACATCATACGATTCACTCGGATGAACTATTTCTGATTAGGCAACACAAAAGAAATGGGCAGCCAGATGAAGGTGTGTGCGATATACAACATGCACTTCACTCAGATGAACTGTTTGCGTTGAGACAAGAAAACAGAAACGGTTCAATATAACAAGATGTGCGTGATACACGGCAAACAGGTCTATAATTAGAAATGTGTGCGAAGACCGATATTAACACAGACAATTGCTTCTAATTCATCTGTTTGGGATTGACGAATTCATCACCGTCGGGTTCCCTAATGTGGTCTGTGTTCATCTAATCATCATCTACTTCTTGTGCTAGCTTGATGTTCCTTCTATGCTAAGTTTTCGTTAATTGATGGCATTTTATGAACACGCCACCATTTCCCGCCATTTCCTCACATGTTTCCCGCCACCCAGCGATATTGCGCATAAGCGGCGTGTGACAGACAGAGGCGACAAACGTAGCCTGTAGCACATCCACCTTTTCCAAGCATGCCAACCCACCAAAGCGCCGCCTCTGCCATTAACCTCGTCGACGAGGAAAATGAGCAGGCGCCACGGCCCGTCGAGGCTGAGGCGCTCCCCGGCAACGCGATGGACGATGCTTTGATGCGCGTCATCGCCAGGGTTGAGCAGACCTTTGGTGCATGGTGCTTGAGTGTTGCAGATCAAGATAGGCATGTCAGCACCGACAGGCTGCAGCTCGCCGCACAACATGATTGATGGTGCGCCGCAGAGCAAGATAGGCATGTCCGCGCCGATAGGTTGCGGCTCACTGCACTTCGAGACTGTTGGAGCGCCGCAGAGCAAGAGGCACGGCACGCCACATAGCAAGAGCGGATCCATCGGCGCTTGCCTGCTGTCGACATGGCGTCGCAGCTGGGTACATGTCCCGTCAGTACCCCCATTCCTCGCCATGAGTGTGCAGAGGCCCTCAGCATCGTACTTGCACCAGAGGCCGGCCGCGCCGTACTTGCACCAGACGCCTGTCGCGCCGTTTGCATGGGTGCTGACGTTCGCCTTGTCCGCGGCCCGCTGGATGCCAACGCGCTGGTCCGTAGGCTCGACCACCTCCTTGGCCCAGGTGTCGACCTGGGCGCAGTAGAGGAACATGGCCATCGCATCCTCGAGCTATTGATCTCCGATGAAATAGCCAACATGGGGCTCGAGATCACGCTCCAGATGTACCGTGAGCGTGTCGACCGCTTGGACGAACGCCTGCACGAGTTCAGGCAGAGCCATGAGCTACCTTAGGCTAGGGCTGCTGGTCATGGTCTCATGGACGCGTTTTATTTTGAAAAGTCATTTCGATGTGGATAGCTATGTATTCACAGCAATCATAGTATTGCTCTGTTTATTGTTCTGTTTCAATGTGTGTATTCTGTTTTCCATTCTTATATGTTCGGTTTCAATGTGTGTATATACACTTTCCATTCTGTATATGTGGAGGATAACAGCTAGATTCAAATTAGTATACAAAAACAGATAGAAGTTGGAATTCATAATATATATATATATATTAATTGTTCATTAGTTCATCATAGAATATATATATATATAATATCATCAGATATACGTGATGATACTTAACTACTAGGTACAATGCATAAAACTACAAACAAACAATACTAAAATTAATAATCCCTCCTGGGGTCAGTATTTTGGCAGCCCCTCGCCAGCAGCTCCCTGGTGCGCTACGCCTTCCTAGTGCGGAGGTAGTACCACGCCTCCTCCGCCTCGCAGCGCTTGACGTACCGATCTTCCTCTTGCTGGCGGACGCGCGCGACCGATCTTACCATTTTGTTGGGTGCACATCGGAGCTCCTCGTTGGTGGCATGCTGGAGCTTATCGGCCCACCTCCATGCAGTGACGAGGCGCCCAGCGCCTATGACCTTCCCCGCGAAGTACCCGTCTTCGTACACCTCCTCGGCACGACGTCGCGCCCGCCCCCAAAGCTCCACCGCCTCCTTTTTCCAGGCGGCATCACGGGCTTCAAGGCTGCCTGGTACCTGGCTTCCTCCTCAACCGTCTCCTTCTTGAATGCAACTTGCCTAGCTTTCTTAGCCGGCGGCAGCGACTTCCACAGACAAAGATTGTACTGGCCCCAAAACCAATCCAAAGTTGGGGGGTCTAGCGCAACCTCGTCAGGCGACACGTAGGGGTCCTCGTTGCTGCTAATCGAGTGAGCATCATCGGGGGGCGGCGACTCTTCTCGACGCGTGGGCAGACCGGCGACGCCATGGCGGAGATTTGAGAGAGAGAGAGGGCGAGCGAGGGGAGGATGTAGATGAGAATGCAGGCGGGACGACGTGAGAAAGGTGGTATTTATTGGTGGCCGGAATCTACATCGACGGGGACAGTATACATGCCGATCGCCGGAATTTACGAGTACTGTAGTTGGAATTGCACATGATTCCCGTAGCAAATTCCGTGTGTCAACACAATAGCCAAAATACGTGTGTGAACATAATAGCTAACGGTTTCCAATGCAGAACCATGTCTGATTAATGATCCCCGCCACTCACCTACCAAACCTCGAGCCGCGAGATAGAGTGGCAATCGTGTGGGGGCCAGTTGTCTTGCCAGATCTTTACATTTTCTTTTTTGAACAATAGATATTTACATCATCTGATGATTTTTTAACTCGCACACAAGTACACAAAAATATGATTTTTCAAACCGTTATGGTTAGGCGTTGCATGTAGATGTAGTTCAAATTTGAATTACGGTCATTAAATGGTTAGAAAATCACTTAAAATGTCTGTAAAAGGTCAAATGACCCATGAAATTTTTCAAATTTTGACATGACAGATGTATTAGTGCATGTTAAACATAGAATTTTTTTAAGGCCATAAGAGGAAGCTATCTCCCATTCGTCATCAAACATGCATTGTTCCCTCTCGGAACCACGAACCTTCTAGTGCGTTGCTCCGGTTTATTAGAGGTGTGTGTCCAAACTTTTGTCAAACAAGCCAATTTTTTTACCACATCATCTTGGTGGCATGACATTAAATCAAGCAAGGTTTCATGTTTTTATGATCATTTTTTAATTTTTTGGAATTAAAATGCCACGACACTCCATGCATGTGCCCATGCCTTGAGACCAATATGTTTGAAAATTCCTTCTAATTTATTGCACATGGAATTAACTCGCTCGGAGTACACAAAAATATGATTTTTCAAACCGTTATGGTTAGGCGTTACATGTAGATGTAGTTCAAATTTGAATTACGGTCATTAAATGGCTAGAAAATCACTTAAATGTCTTTAAAAGGTCAAATGACCCCTGAAATTTTCAAAATTTTCACATGACAGTTGTATTAGTGCACGTTAGATGTGGAAAAAAATTGAAGGCCGTAAGAGGAAGCTATCTCCCGTTCGTCATCAAACATGCATTGTTCCCTCTCGAAACCACGAACCTTCTAGTGAGTTGCTCCGTTTGTGAGGGGTGTGTGTCCAAACTTTCGTCAAACATGCCAATTTCTTTACCACATCATCTTGGTGGCATGACATTACATCAACCAAGATTTCATGTTTTTTTGATTATTTTTTTATTTTTTGGAATTAAAATGCCATGTCACTCCATGCATACGTATGCATGTGTCCATGTCGTGAGACCAATATGTTTGAAAATTCCTTCTAATTTACTGCACATGGAATTAACTCGCACAAGTACACATATATGATTTTCAAACCGTTTTGGTTAGGCATTGCATGTAGATGTAGTTCAAATTTGAATTATAGTCATTAAATGGCTAGAAAATCACTTAAATGTCTTTTAAAGGTCAAATGACCCCTAGAATTTTCAAAAAATTCACATGACAGTTGTAGTAGTGCACGTTAGATGTAGAAAAATATTGAAGGCCATAAGAGGAAGCTATCTCCCATTCGTTATCAAACATGCATTGTTCTCTCTCAGAACCACGAACCTTCTAGTGAGTTCCTCCGGTTTGTGAGGGGTGTGTGTCCAAACTTTCATCAAACATGCAAATTTCTTTACCACATCATCTTTTGGTGACATGACGTTACATCAACTAAGGTTTCATGTGTTTGTGATTTTTTGGAATTAAAATGCCATGTCACTCCATGCATACATATGCATGTGTCCATGTCGTGAGACAAATCTGTTTGAAAATTCCTACTTGATTACTGCACATGGAATTAACTCACACATAAGTACACATATATGATTTTAAACCGTTTTGGTTAGGCGTTGCATCTAGATGTTGTTCAAATTTGAATTACGATCATTAAATGGCTAGAAAATCACTTAAATGTCTTTAAAAGGTCAAATGACCCCTAGAATTTTTAAAAATTTCACATGACAGTTGTAGAAGTGCATGTTAGATGTAGAAAAAAATTGAAGGCCGTAAGAGGAAGCTATCTCCCGTTCGTCATCAAACATGCATTGTTCCCTCTCAGAACCACGAACCTTCTAGTGAGTTGCTCCGATTTGTGAGGGGTGTGTGTCCAAACTTTCGTCAAACATGCCAATTTCTTTACCACCTCATCTTGGTGGCATGACATTACATCAACCAAGGTTTCATGTTTTTTTGATCATTTTTTTATTTTTTGGAACTAAAATGCCATGTCACTCCATGCATACGTGTGCATGTGTCCATGTCGTGAGACCAATATGTTTGAAAATTCATTCTAATTTACTTCACATGGAATTAACTCGCACACAAGTACACAGATATGATTTTTCAAACCATTTTGGTTAGACATTGCATGTAGTTGTAGTTCAAATTTGAATTACGGTCATTAAATGGCTAGAAAATCACTTAAATGTCTTTAAAAGGTCAAATGACCCCTAGAATTTTCAAAAATTTCATATTACAGTTGTAGTAGTACACATTAGACATAGAAAAAAAATTGAAGGCCATAAGAGGAAGCTATCTCCTGTTCGTCATCAAACATGCATTGTTCCCTCTCGGAACCACGAGCCTTCTAGTGAGTTGCTCTGGTTTGTGAGGGGTGTGTGTCCAAACTTTCGTCAAACATACCAATGTATTTACCAAATCATCTTTTGGTGGCATGACATTACATCATCAAGGTTTCATGTGTTTTTGAATTTTTGGAATTCAAATGCCATGTCACTCCATGGATACATATGCATGTGTCCATGTCGTGAGACAAATTTGTTTGAAAATTCATACTAGTTTACTGCACATGGAATTAACTCACACACAAGTACACATATGTGATTTTTCAAACCGTTTTGGTTAGGAGGTTCATGTACATGTAGTTCAAATTTGAATTACGGTCATTAAATGGATAGAAAATCACTTAAATGTCTTTCAAAGGTCAAATGACCCATAGAATTTTCAAAGATTTCACATTACACTTGTAGTAGTGCACATTAGACGTAGAAAAAAATGAAGGTCCTAAGAGGAAGCTATCTCCCGTTTGTCATCAAACATGCATTGTTCCCTCTCGGAACCACGAACCTTCTAGTGAGTTGCTCTGGTTTGTGAGGGGTGTGTGCCCAAACTTTCGTCAAACATGCCAATTTGTTTACCACATCATCTTTTGGTGGCACGACATTACATCAACCAAGGTTTCATGTGTTTGTGATTTTTTTTTATTTTTTGGAATTAAAATGCCATGTCACTCCATGCTTAATTATGTCATAGCCGTTAGACCAATACGTTTGAAAATTCCTTCCAATTTACTGCACATGGAATTAAATCGCACACAAGTACATGAAATATGAGTTATGAAACTGTTATGGTTAGCTGTTTCATGTACATGTAGTTCAAATTTCAATTACGGTCATTAAATGGCTAGAAAATCACTTAAATGTCTTAAAATGTCAAATGACCCCTGAAATTTTGCAAAATTTGACATGACAGTTGTATTAGTACTACAAAATTTATCGTTCATTGAAAACACCATCCGTTGCCACTTTACTCCAAATTCGTATTTGACAGCTAATGATACAACATCACTAATAGTTGTTTTCTAGGAACCGTTTGCGATGAAAATATCTGGGTCTATTTAAGCCTCCCTCCTTAAGCTTCATCGGCTCGTCTGCTCCAGTGCTGGCGACCCCCGAATCCACGAATTCCAATCCCCATTCCTGCACCCCCTTCTTGCAAAGATGACGTTGTGGAAACGCTTCGTGAAGGCCTGTACGATAGCCGCGTCCCCCCAAGCGCCGCCACCTGCGCCGAGAGCGCGGCCACCTACGCCGAGAGTACCCCCGCATCCGCATTGAGCGCAGCCGCTTCTGCTGAGAGGGCGTCTGCAGTAGCTGATAGGGCACATGCAGCAGCCGAGATGGCTGTAGTTGCTACTGCGACGGCAGCTGCAAACGCCGAGAGCGCTCGAACTACCGTCCGTGCCGCAGATGTCGCCCTGGCCCGGGTCGAGGCCATCCACTCCAAGATCGAGGATGCACACGCCAATATATTCCAGGCCACCTCGGACTCCAGCATGCAACCAACGTCTGAAAAGGCGGTGGTGGCCATGGAGCACCTACTTCCTCATGGGGTCACCGAGCGGGAGGTGGAGATGCAGGAGGCGGCAGAGATCGAGGAGCGTCGGAGGAGGAGTTGCGCATGGCCGAGGTCGAGGTAGAGAAGAGTCTATCCGTCGAGGAATCGGCAGTGGCGTACCAACACGAGCTCTGGCGCAGCCACTACTACGAGTACTACAAACTTGAGGGCGGCGCCTAGGACAAGGACGAGGACGAGGACGCGGTCGACTTCAGCAGGGGGGACGCGGAGTCCACCAACAACAGCATGTCGCCAGGACAAGTCATCGACGTCTCATCTCACACCAGCGATTCATAGGCCAGCGCGGCAGCGGATTTGTTAAAATCATGTGTACTTAGGCTTTGTTTTTAATGCTGGTCTTTTGTTAGAGCAATGTTTAGGTCAACTGGCTCTGTTTAATTACTAAAATTTCTCGATTCAATAAGTGTGGTCTGTCTGCTGTACGCTCTTTTGTGTGCCCAAATTAGCAAGCGATGTTAAATTATGCAATGACGTACCCGGGGAAATTTCCACCAAAATTTGAATTATCAAACTCATCCCATGCGCGTAAAGCAGAAGAATCGTTTGCGATGCACACAATCGCTCAAAGTGAAAGGTCCGGCGGCACCGCACGTAAAGTTTCCCTCCACATTTCCAAAAGTTTAGCCTACCACCAAAATATCTACCCCCACCCCCTTCCCCACCTCCTTTTCTCCCCGACCATAAGTCACATTTTCCCTATTTCCTCCTTCCTTCCTTGCGAAGCTATAACCGCTTCCTCACTCTCGCTGTCTCGCATCCTACCACCGGGGTCGCCATGGTCTTCTTCAAAGACCACTCCAGCGGTTCCTCCTCCGGTGATGACTCCTTCACCACCCGGGTATGCCTCTCTTCTCACTCTCTCGGGCTATGACTTGGAATGAAGGATTTTTACCCGGCGGTTGATTTGAGTCATTTCTTCCTCTTGTAGCTCCCTAGGACCATCAGTGGCAACGAATGGAGTGGGGTGGCTAAAGATCTATCTGCTCGTTGTCACCATCAATCTCCATGTGTGAAGCTAGTTGCATTTGATTCTGTGGACAGTGGGGGGAAGTTTATGGCATGTGCAGAGAAGGTTAGACCCTCTTTCATTGTTACAAATCATTTGTTAGATGTGATTCAGACACTGTCATGGTCCCAACCCATTCATACCACACCTTCAACCAAACGCATCCTAAGACAGTGTCACAGTTTGTACCTAGTATCTTAAATTGTTGCCATCTCATCAGCGGTGACATTAGAAAATTATTTGGCACCGCTTCAGTAGTTTGTGCAGCCAACTTTGGTCCACACATCCAAGCAGCCAAGGAGTAAAATACTAAATCTTTATGGCACGAAGGAACTGGGCATCGGAGCAACTACGTGCTTCGGAGTCCGGGTCCCTGATTTTTTTCCGCTGCATCGGCTCGCCAGGGCAGGGCACCGGTGCGGGATGTAGCAACAGTTGTCTTTACCCTAGTTTTTGCATACATAGCGGATGACCTTAGTGTTATTAGTTCTTTGTTACTAAATTTGTGCATGTACACACCTATTAGTATCAATTTGCTGTCATCCAAACACTGCCACTCTGCTGTTGCAGTTATATTTACCTTCCTCATAAAATGTTCAATTTGTTATTTATTATACATGAGTAAGAACTTGTAGCATCATTGTAGTTAATTATAGCTTATGATGTTCTAGAATTTGGTTGTTGTCTCAGTACTAATTATTTCATTTGCACATTGATCTCTTTGAGAAGATATGCCATAATTAACATGTTTCTTCAATTTTTCAAAATAAGCATTGGTGATTTTCTATGTTGCTATAAACCCATTTCCCCTACAATTATGACTGATCTAGTTTTAAATATTATAGGACGAGCTTAAGTGTTCTTACTTGAAGTGGGTTGATCAAGAGTGGCCATAGTATTTTAAGATGTGCCTAGCGAAGCTCTGGAGCATGTATGAGGAAGAGAACAGACATAGGCTTAGAGAAATTGTTGTCAATGCTGAAGAATATTTGAAGATGCGGGATAAAAAGTTGAAGGTGGAGAATGAGCAGAGATTTTTTAAATCGGACTTTGCTAAGATGGTGTTGGCGAAGGAGGAGGCACATTCCAAGTTGGCCCATGCAAAACAGGTTCTTACTGAACTGAAAGCAGAGGTGGATAAGACGAGCCTGGATGATCTCAATTAGAGAAATGAATATATTGTTCTTATGAAGATGAACTAGCTATATGTTGTACCATGCTGTTTTCATGTAGCTACCATACTGTGATGTTATAATATATTTATGTGCCTGATATGAAATTGGCAAACAACTGTTCGATATGAAATGTGAATTTTCGTAATACTGGAATTATTAATTGTAAACTAATAAACCTGCTATATGTGTCATGGACCTTTGCAAACGGTTCTAGCAGTAAAAGCGCTTGCGATGGATAGCCCAATGCCACACAGTTTTCTTCACCAAATCGTGTGTGATATAGTTGATAGAAGCAAACAGCTAACCAAGGCAGACCGTGTGTGATAGTTACACCTTTCACACACGAGCCTACAAATGAAACGGTGTGGGATGTACATACGAACGGAAACATTTTCCCTAGATTGACTGTGTGGGATGCACATAAGAACGGAAACGTGTTCCTTAGATTGATTGTGTGCGACATACATACGAACGGAAATGTTTTTTGGCATTCACTTGTGGGATGTACATACCTATGGAAATGATTTTCTCGGATTACCGTGTGGGATGTACATACCTATGGAAATGATTGGATTTTGATGCCTCTCCTGATCGCACATGGCCCCAGCCTGTCTCCCAAGAGGGCCTATCCCCGACGATTTCTGGGTCGTGTGGGAAGGACCCCCCCTATCGCCCACACTCACTTGGCGATGGTTCCAAATGCCGTTGTGGAAAGGGGTTAAAAACCGTTTGTTTAGCATGGACGCGCACCAGTGTACACTCTAACACAATAATCATATGTGTTTTTAGTTATACTAGATATCATATTGTTACTTAATTATTCAGTTTGCATACATTAAAATTGCCTTTGAAATGTATGGCCAGTATCATCCGCGCGGGAAAACCCCGCCCTTTCCTATTTAACCGGGTTTGTATCGATGGATCGTGCGAAACAGCAAAACTATAGTACTATATACAGTACAAGTAATAGTTCAGTGGGCCGCCGTGTCGTGTCCTCCTTCGTCGTAAGAGTGGAGCGCTCGCTTTCATAAATGTTCTAGTCCCTTCCGCCGACATGTGGGACATCAAGCTACCGGGTCCACGTGCCATCCGAAATACAGTGCAAAGCAGCAGGGGTGAAGCACCCTAGTCATGGAGCCAGCGTAGTAATGAGAAATGAGGCGTCAAATCACAAAGTTGCACCTTTCCCGTAGTTAAGTTGGAGGGACGAAGTAATAATGCTAAAACAGAAGTTGGAGGGATGAAGCAACCATCATTTCAGTCATTGTTGAATCCGCTTCTCCCTCATCTTATTCAAGTTAACCACGTGTTGCTTCTGCCGTTGTTCTGCCTCATGTGGGACGCGGATCGGCTTGGTAAAGCACTGAGACATGGGACCACATGTTAGCAAACCGCCAGGCCAACGTCCTCTAAAAATAGGAAACCTCCCCCGCCATCCGCACGGCAAAATCACCTCCTTTTTACTCATCTTGATTCTATAATTTTTTAGATCAATATAATTGAGATTTGTACAGATATCACACAGGAGCAAAACCAAGTGGTACGGTTAAGGGAATCCACAATGTGTAGCCAAATGTGAAAATAGCTTTTGGCATCGATGGGAACCATTATGGACGGTGCTGCCAAAGCCAAAAAGATGGAATCAAAGCTCCCTGATTGATTGATTGAAAGAATAGAAAAATGCAACGTCTCCCCTCTTTCTCCCGTGCTTGGACGCATGTATAGTATAGAGCACAGAGTCTACTCCCTTGTTCCTTCTATCACAAATCACAAAGCAGTGAGGCATCAAATCACAAAGCACGGACGAAGCAACCATCATTTCACTCTTCGCTGACTCCGCTTCTCCATCGTCTTCTTCGAGAAACCACCTCACTGCACTAAGCTGGACGGATGACGCTATTGTGTAGTACTGTAGAAGTAGTACTAGTACATTTATGGGTCCTTTGGTTCAACGGACTTCCTGGATGCAAATAAGGCGGTTGTCTCGGCTTGTAGGCGGCACTTGGGAATGACTTACCGTGGCCTCCCACAATGGTGTTCTCCATCGAACGCACTTCGCCAAACCACAACGTTTGAGATATCGTCGACGTTACCACAATGGGGAAGGAAGTCAAATAGTTACTACCTCCATTTTTTGTACACAAGGCTAGTATATCAAAATTACAATTTGCAAAAGACCACTAACACTAATTGAGGAAAAATTGATGGGGTTTGCCTCGTACTAGCAACCAAGGACATTAATATACCCTTGCATGCCTGCGGAAGTGAGAAGGTTGGTTTGCATGGCGCTGCATTAATCAAGCGATGAGGAGTGAGATGGTTAGCCCGTTGTGCTTTGGAGGAAAAATACGCATTAATTGACACATCAAATGAGGATTTGTATCGATTAATCCCGTGAAGGAAAACCCCGCCTTTCTTTTTTAACACTAGTACTCCTAGTACGTACATACTTGTATCCTGTTTGGGTCTAGGCCTTGCATTGCCATACTTCACAACACATTTTTGCCAAGCTTGCCTGAAGTTTTCAAAATGAAAAGGAGGTACACTTGCGCACGGCTGTCGCAGTCGCACTGCACCATCACACAGTCGCTCCTGCACGCCGTGGTCTCACCGCACCCTCACACAGTCGCTCCTGCACGCTGCAAACCCAACCAAGGGAACGCACCCTCGCTGACACATACTACCACATGTGAGCAAACCAAACTTAGCCATCCTACTAATGACACATAATTTTCGTTCATACAGTATGTTCATCCAACCGCATGTTGGGGAGGATCCGTACGGCCCGTGCGGTGGTCTGTTGGGGAAGAAGAAGAGGCGAGGAAGAAGGGTTAGAAGACGTAGGATATTCATCCAACCGCTTGAAATGGTAGACTGACCCAAATTATGAAAGTCAGGCGACTTGCATAACAATATATGTTTTACACAGCAAAAGATCCCTAAAAACAACAACATAAAGAAAAACTATCACTGCTCGCGAAACGAGACGGCCTTGTCGTCTTTGGCTGCCGACGCGAACCAGCCGTAGCTGCCGACGTGTGTCTCCGCACCGTGGTTGTCCTCGGCCTCCAGCTACTCGTTCACGCGGAGCGTGCGGGCGCTCTGCACGGATGAGAGCACCGCCCAGTTCAAGTCCAGGACGTTCGGTTTCGCCTACAAAAGGGCCTTGATGGCAGCGGCATCTGCGCACTCCGCGTCGAGTTGAGCCTCTGCCACCCAGTACAAGTCTAGGACGTCCGGTTCCGCCTACAGGAGGGCCTCGAAGGCAGCGGCATCTGCACGCTCCATGTCGAGTTGAGCCTCCGCCGCCCGGTTCAAGTCCAGGATGTCCGGTTCCGCCTGCAGAAGGGCCTCGATGGCAGCGGCATACACGCGCTCCGCGTCGAGTTGAGCCTCTGCTGCCCAGGTCACATCCACGACATCCAGTTCCGCCTGCAGGATAGCCTTGATGACAGCGGCATGCACGCGCTCTGCGTCGAGTTGAGCCTCTGCCTCCTAGTCCTCCTTTAGTATCGCCAGGTTGAACCCCTGGTCCGCCTGCACCATGGGGGACCCGGATGCCAGCACGAAGTCGACGTCCATCGTCTCATACCCATCGGGGGCCTTCTGCATCGCGACCTCCGCCATGAACATTGGATCGGCTTCCTCATCATCGTATCTTGGCTCTAGAGAACTTGGGGATTGGCCTGCCGCAAAGCGAGCTTGGGAATGAAGGTCTGTGGCACCGACCGTCGCCGCGATTTCTGCGCGGTGCTCCGGCGTCAACATCTTATAGTACGTGATCTTGCGGCGCACCATGGCTTTCCGGCAAACTAGGGGACGTTTGATGCGGGCTAGGGGATCGAAATGTGGGGGAATGGGCTGGAGAGGAGGGAAGTGTGGTTTTGGGGCAGTGGCTGGCATAGGCCGAGCAGCGAAGGTTCTGGTGTGAATAGTGGTTTCGGTGACGACCGGTCAATCGGTTTTGACTGTACATCGCTCTTGTCGCGCTCGTGTTGCACCCCGGCACGCTGGACCCTCCATGTCGCTCACCAAATGGAACACACTTCATCTTGTGTTTTCGCTCGCTTGTGGGACCGCAATTGAGAGCAAACCGATGTACCTCCCCCTCCCCCGTCCGCGTCATTTATACTACCACTCCCGTGTTTTATGTGGAGTAAATAAAAACAGAGGGAGTATACTATGGATGAGGATCCCTGACGTGGCCGAACCTGTCGTGGATTTGTCACGGCAGATGTCCTAGTGTCAGGACTTAGTCGCAAGGCCAACACATCTATGTGGTAGCTTGAGAGGGGTTGAGCGGAACCAAGAGACGCAACACAAGACAAGGATTTACACAGCTTCGGGCCCCGAGAAACATCATCTGGAATAACCGTACATGTTGTTTGTGGCTAGATCTCATTATGCTCATGAGAGAGTCACCTTATAAGCCGGCTCCTCCTTTGTGTCTAGCCCTAGAGATTATATTTCTGTCCCTCTTTGGGGAGCCCTGCCCCTCCTTATATATGTTGAAGGGGCGGGTTACATGTGCAGTCCTAGTAGGACTAGGACTAGGCTATCCTTTCTCACAAGTTGAATACAAGTCCGGGTCTTGCTTCCTCGTAAAGGAAATATTCGTCATCCCTTTCCTCTTAAGCCGGCACACCAGAGTATAAGCCGGCCCGCTGGGCCTTGGGCCTTGTCGTCCGTCTGATCCGTCCGCCGGGTCTCTAGTGAGTCATAAGGTCCCGGTGGGTTACATGTAAACCGCCATGTCCGGGCGGATCGCCAGTGAGTCGCCAAGCTCCAGCCAGGTCTCTAGTGAGTCGCCAAGCCCGGCCGGGTCATGCTTCCGGCCGGGTCATACCGCGGGGGTATATCCCCGACATTAGCCCCCAGTTTAATTTGGATTTATCCAAGTTAAACTGATCCTGAAAAATAAACACAAGAACAAACTTGATAGGTTGTGCTTTGAGGTAAAATATTTTCCTGATCCGGCACCTGATTATCTTTAAGTCCTTGTCATTTCCTCCTGGATGCATACTCAAAGATCTTATAGAAAATCTCTTTTAACAGATATGTCTAAACCTTGCAAATACAAAAATCCAGATACTTCTTTTGAGAAATCAGGGTCAATAGGCCAGCTTCAGAGCCAATTTGCGGATATTGGTATTTCATAGAGAAATATTGTAATAAATGATCCACTTGAATCGGCTTCCAAAACGCCAGTTTAAAAAATATTGGTATTGAAAAAACTCATCTGACTTTCAACCGGTTTGTGGAACTTGCCGGTTTATCATTGCCAAAATATCCGGTTTGTAAATATTGATAGTACCGGGTCATAATTGTTGCCGACGCCGGGTCATAGTTATTGGTGACGTTGGGTCAATCTGATTTACTCAAAACTGATAATTTGAAGTTATTCCTCCCTTATATGCATATCACCTGTAGCCCCCAAGTGTCGGGTTGTCATGCTTGCAGCAACCTGGGATTTGTAATTGCCTTATGCTCATAAAGTGATTTCAACCAGTGTAGCCACCAAGGGCCGGGTCATTATGCAATAATGAGCAAGGACTTTGTAAATATGATCATGTAAATTTGAGCAACAACGTGTAGCCCCCAAGGGTCGGCTCAATAAGATATTACTGAGCTGGGATTTTGTATATGATTCATTGATAATACCATCAAATGATGTAATCTCCACCATGGGGCTTGAACCCACGTCCACAAGGTTAAGAGCTTTGTACTCTACCAACTGAGTAATGGATCTTTCAATATAATGGATTAAGGCTTGTGTACCTTGAATTTCTGACATGAGCAATTGGTAGCCCCCAAGGGCCGGCTCATTTAAAATGTGATGAGTCGGGTCTTTAATAAGTTGAGCAAGAAATGACTTTGCATTAGCCCCCAAGTGCCATGGTGCATGCTGGCAGTGACATGGGACTTGTATATTTGATGTAATCTCGATTTGAACAATGTAGCCCCCAAGTGCCAGGTCGTAAGCCTGCAGGGACTCGGGACTATTTCATCCATTGTAAAATAAATCATATCCATTGAAAAAATAATAGCCATTGCGCCAAAGCGACTTTGAATACCTTATCTGTTGACAAGTAAATCCGGAGTTTAAATACCCGGCGGCTCTTGGTTGATGGCGATTTAATATGCCTCCATTGTAAGCCGAAATTTTTATAACCCGGCGGCTTATAGCCTTTGAGAAAATCAAGAATTGATAACCCTTTTGAGACACCAATTTCAATCTTTGATGATGGGCTGGAACTTAATCATTTATGTAAGTCATAGCTCTGTAAATCCTGCATAGAGTTTAAACAACATATGCCATGGCGACTTAACATCAAAAGCCAGGAAGGGTAACTACTCAAATGTAGTCTTATCCTGCACATAAGTAAATCACAAGATCCCCTGGCGGTTTACCGCAGGGCGGATCATAATATCCCACATATAACCATTGTGATATTTAATTTGTACTGCCGGTTTACATGACCTGTGCAGTAAGGGTGATAATCCAATCCTTAGAAGCCAATACTTCCAAATATATGTTGATTGTCACATGCTGGCGACTTATCGTCCAAAGCCAAGTCGGGTTTAAACGAAACCACACTTATATGCTTCAGATATGAGCAAAAAGTATCAAAACCCAAAAGATTGTTTGCAAAAACTTGAACCAAATAAAAATCGAGGTTTCTGATTCAAATACGATCAGTAAACCGTTCCAAAGGGGCTAAGATAGGATTCGAATACGATCATGTAGCCCCCAGTGGCTTTGGCATTGCGCCGATCAAGACGGTACTGACAGCTATGTTCTCTTTGGTTCGAATACGACCTATGTTTGAACAGGAAGCCCCCAAATGACCTTGAGAGGTTTTTAACGACCCTAATTCAAATACGATCCAAGTCGGACCAAAAAGGGGTTAAGCTATGATTCAGATACGATCAAGAAGCCCCCTAGTGAGTTTGACTTTGCGCCGATCAAAAGGGTTACGACAACTATGTTCTCTTTGGTTCGAATACGACCTATGTTTGAACAGTAAGCCCCCAAATGACCATAATAAGGTAAGCCATACGGCAGGATATCCATGTTTGAAAACGCACATCATGGCAGCAAGTTCTTTTTGGCAACCATTGATTTTTCTAAGAACTTGAATCTTGCGAGAGATTAATTCTTTTTGAACCGGAACTTTAAACCGGATTTGAAAACTTCAAATTTTTTGTGGGAGACAGATTGTCCTTAAGCCGGATGTTTGAACCGGATTTGAGAGCTAAAAAGCTTTGTAAGAGATAAATTTACCTTGAGCCGGATGTTTGAACCAGATTTGAGAGCTTCAAAGCTTTGCGTGAGAGAGATGTCTCTTGAACCGGATTTTAATCCGGAATCTTTATTTTGAACCAGAAATTTTCTGACGGCCTTTTAAGTTTTCACCAATATGGCGGTAGCCCCCGGGACCGGGTTATCTTCCCTCCAATGATCCGGAGCTCTTGAACGAGTCATGTCCTTGTAGCCCACGAGTCTTAAGGCGACTCGAGGAGTTGGCTTGAGACTCTCCATGCTTGATCATGATATAAATAGGTATATAGTTCAATAGTGAAAACTAAAATGTATTGACACCTGAGGCGTTGTCAGCCGGTGCGGACGAGCAAGTTGTCCTCCTCGTTGTAAGCTGGCGCGGACACGAGAGACGGCCACAGCGTTGTAAGCTGGCGCGGTCGCGAGAGACGGCCTCGGCGATGTAATCCGGTGTGGGAATCCATTGAGTAAGGACAACCACCTGTGCCAAATAATGTTTGGCGTGTTTCCATCTCCACGGTATAATACCACTTTGTGATGGATAATTTTCCTGCATATAAAATACAACAGGGCAAAGTAGCTTTGCTTGGATGAATTAATATGTGCTTAAAAATAAGGTAAATAGCACCTGGTTTTTGTCGGAGGTCGATCCAGTTGTGATAACAAGGCGACCATAAAAATCAGCCGGTAGGTATAGTAAGCCGCGGCATTGCAAATGGTACAGATGGAAAAAACCAATCATAAGTGCAGTAAGCCGTGCGGACGGCGAGTCAATCACGGGCACGGTCCCGGCTAATTGATGTAAACCGGACTGCGGGGGACAGCGGCTTGCGCACGCTTATTGGGTCATTCGCACGGTCCTGACGAGTTGACGCAGACTGGATCGTAGGAACGGCAGCTTGCACGCATGCCTCTCGAGCAGCGTGGCATGGACGAATGCTAGTGCATGTACTTCGTATCCATGATATAATGGCATAAAAAATTTACCTTGTGTAAAAATATTGTTGTAGCTGAACTAGGGGCTCGATGAACTCTCTCTCTCACACACACACACACACATGAGAGAGAGGGAGAGGTTTTGCGCTGCGTGCAACAACTGCAGCCTTTTCTATTTCTCCATTTATTTAACAGTTCAAACCAACTAACATATTGATACTAATCTTGCACCATGACCAAGCTAAGCGGACGCGCCATCCCACCTCCCTTGACCACGCACAAGCCGTCGTGCTAACGACCTAGCTACTGCTTCCTCCCGATCCAGCCGTGAACAGACTCACGTTGCATGGACCGACTTATTTGCCGAAAACAAAAACTAAACGACTAGTGCGACAGGATTACAGTAACTCCAACAAATCACCACCTAATCTTGTTGCCTAAGATCCCTTCACTTCGACAACACCAAGCCACTGATGCAGCAAACTGAATCTGACGCGTCCTAGTGCCTTGGTGAGCAGATCAGCAAGTTGTCTTTCAGTCCCAACATGCTCGACCTGCACCTTGCCATCCTCGATGCATTCACGGATGAAGTGAAAACGTATGTCAATGTGCTTACTCCAATCATGATGCACCGGGTTCTTGCTCAGCTCGATTGCTGACTTGTTGTCGATGAACAGCTTCACCGTCATGGGATCATTCCCGGCCAGCTCACCGTAGAGACGGCTCAGCCAGATGCCCTGGCACGCCGCCGTCGCCGCCGCCATGTACTCTACTTCACAAGAGGAGAGGGCGACGACTTTCTTCTTCTGTGATGTCCATGTGATCGGGCTACCATTGAGGAATAACACCACCCCAGTTGTACTCTTGCGATCGTTGACGTCGCCGGTGAGGTCATTGTCGCTATACCCCACCAGCTCGGCTTCCTCCATGGTCCTTCTGTAGCAGCATCCATAGCCAGAGGTCCCTCGGACGTAGCGGAGGATCTGCTTCACCGCTGCCCAGTGTGGTGTGCCCGGTGCCTCCATGTGCCGGCTGACGATGCCGACGGCGTGTGTGATGTCCGGCCTAGTGTTGCAGAGGTAGCGTAGGCTCCCAACAACACTCCGGTACTTGGTGACATCAATGCCGCCGACGGTGTCGCCCTTGATCAGCTGCAGCCGGTGCTCCATGGGCGTGTGGCTCGAGTTCCAATCTTTCATACCTGCCTGCTCCAGCACCTTTTCTGCATAGCTGCTTTGACACAACGTGATCACGCCCTCACGTTGTTTAACCTTGACCCCCAAGTAATAACTCAGGAGACCAAGGTCGCTCATGTCGAACAGCTGGTGCATCTGCTCCTTGAAGTTCTCGATCTCCTTCTCGTCAGTGCCGGTGATCACCAGATCGTCAACGTACACGCCGACAAGCAAGACGCCCGCTTTAGTTGTCCTTCGATACATGGCGTGCTCCAGGGGGCTCCGTTCGAAGCCCAGGTTGGTGAGCTCTCTATCGAGCTTGGCGTTCCAGGCACGCGGGGCCTGGCGCAGCCCGTAGAGCGCCTTGTGCAGCCTGAGCACCTTGTTCTCGTTGTCGGAGTTGATGAAGCCGGGGGGCTGGTGCACGTACACTTCTTCGACTAGCTCGCCATTCAGGAACGCGGACTTGACGTCCATGTGGTGGACTTGCCACCCGGAGTGCGCGGCGAGCGCGAGCAGGACGTGCACGGTCTCCATGCACGCCACTGGAGCGAAGACCTCGTCGAAGTCCACCCCCTGCCGCTGCACATATCCTTTCGCGACAAGCCTTGCCTTATGCTTCACAATGTTGCCAGCTGGATCCTGTTTTACCTTAAACACCCACTTGAGACCAATGGCAACGTGACCAGGCGGGAGCGCGGCGAGCTCCCAAGTGCCATTGCTCCTGATCGCGTCCAGTTCATCCTCCATCGCGCGCCTCCAGCTGGGATCCCTTCTTGCCTCCTCAACGCCGCCTGGTTCCTCCGCGGCTAGCAAGCAAAGGTGGTTCACCTCTAGCTGCTCCTCCTCCCAGGCGTCGTCGAGCTCTTGCTCGATGCTGGCCATGCGCCTGTACCGCAGCGCAGCGCCGGTCGCCGCGTCATGCCATCCTGTGTCATGCGACAGTGACGTCGCCCAGTTGTGGGTGCGCGGGGCTGGCGTGTCTGGCGTTGCCTGCGGTGAGCTGTCCAGGCCCGACCCTTCGGTCGTGCCGGGCTGTGGTGTTGCGCCCAGATCGTGGTGCCCGCCGGTTGGCAGGTCACGGTACACCACCTCAAACATGGCGCACGGCATGGGCGTCGCGTCAACGCCGCCACTCCAGTCCCATCTCCGGTGCTCCTCGAACACCACGTCGCGCGTGATGCGCAGCTGCTTCGTCGCCGGGTCGTACACCCGGTAGGCCTTGGCGCCGTCCTCGTAGCCGACGAAGACCATGGGCGTCGAGCGATCAACCAGCTTGTCGATGCCGGGGCCGAGGCGCTTCACATGAGCTATGCAGCCGAACACACGAAGGTGATGTACCTTGGGCTTCCGGTTGTGCCATGCCTCGTATGGAGTTCACCCATCCAGGCTGCGTGTGGGCGCGCGGTTCAGCAGATAGACCGCGGTGCGCACGGCCTCGCCCCAGAAGATCGCCGGCACGCCCATGCTCTTCAGAAGACAGCGCGCCATCTCCACCATCGTCTGATTGCAGCGCTCGACGACGCCATTTTGTTGTGGTGTGTAAGGGGCGGTGGTGCAGTGTTTGATGTCGTGCTCGTCGCAGTACTCCCGGAACGCGGCGGAGTTGAACTCGCCGCCGCGATCGGAGCGAAACGCCAGGAGCTTCCTGCCCGGCGTCGCCTCGGCGAGCGCCTTGACCCTCTTGAAATGCTTGAACGCCTCATCCTTGGACTTGATCACCTCGATCCACATGAAACGGCTATGATCATCGACCATCAGTAAGAAATACCTGTTCCCGCCCGCCGTGGCTGGCTTGATCGGCCCGCACAGGTCGCTATGGACCAGTTCGAGCCCACGCTCCGCGCGATACTTGGATGCTTGCGGGAACGGGATGCGGTGCTGCTTCCCAAGGGCGCACCCGTCGTAGAATTCTTCGACGTGCTCGATCGAAGGCACGCCCTCCGCCATGCCCTTCTCAGCGAGAGCGCGGAGAGACTGGAAGTTCAGGTGGCCGTAGCGTCCATGCCACAGCCAGGCCTCACTCTGCATGACAGATAGGAGGCACACGGGCGCCGCCATCTTCATCTTGATGGTGTAGAGCCTGTTCTTGGAGCGTGTCACTCGCGCGAGCAGCGCACGGTCGCGGTCGAACAGCTCCAGCATGCTATCTTCGACCACCGTCTTGCACCCGAGCTCGTCCAGTTGGCCGATGCTCACAATGTTGCTGCGCAGCCTCGGGATCAGGTACACATCCATGAGCGCATAGTGGCCCTTCTGTCTTCACTCGAAGATGATCGTGCCGCGCCCGCAGATGCTGACGAATGACCCATCGCCGAACTTCACTGTGCCCTTGACCGACTCGTCCAGCGTGGCGAACAGGTCCTTGTCGTCGGTCATGTGGTTGCTCGCGCCGGTGTCGAAGTACCACACCCCGGCGCCCGCGTCCACCGGCATGACGCGCTCCTCGTTGAGGTTCACCGCCTCAATCGCGCCAGGACTTTCTCCGCGGCTGCCGCTCAGCGCCAGTGCCGCGCCTGTTGGGGCGGCATCGCGCCCGCTGTTCTCCTCCGGCGCCGCGTCGTGCACGACCTCATCGCACACCTGAGCCAGCAAGATTGTTGGCTGGTCATCTTCTCCGTGGGCGAGGTGGGCCTCCTCGCCGCCTTCACGCCGCTCCTGGCGCGGCCTGTAGCACTCGCGGGCGAAGTGCCCCCAAATGCTACAGTTGTGGCACTTGCCGTTCTGTTTCGACGCCTTGTCACGCCCGCCGCCGTTGCGTCCGCCGCCACGGCCACGTCCGTCGTTCCCATCGGAGGAGCTACCGCCCTGCTCCTTGTCCTTCAGGTGGGCGTACCACTCCTCCTCGGTGAGGAGTAGGCGGCCACCCGAGCCGCCGTCATTGTTGTCCTCCTCCAGGCGATCCTCGACGACGCGCGGCCGGCCGGTGAGCTCATCCACCGACATGGTCATGGCGTCGAGCATGGTCTCGATGGCGATGGCCACCTGAGAGTACTTGGCAGGAACTACACGCAGGAACTTGCGAACAATTTTTACCTCTTCAAGCCGGGAGTGTGTCCCCGAGCAGGCGGAGAGAGCCGGCGAGCCCTGAGATGCGCATGGAGAACTCATCCACCATCTCGCCATCCCGGAATGAGATGGCCTCGAACTCCTTGCGGAGCTACTACGCGTTCGCCTCTCGGACGCGCTCAACGCCGACGAGCTGAATCTTGATGGTGTCCCACGCCGCCTTCGCCGTCTCCTTGGTGGCGAGCGACGCGTGCATCTCCTCCGGCGTGGAGCGCAGTATCGCCGCCAACGCACTGCGATCCTCGCGGACCGGGGCATCCCCCGTCTCAACCGCGTCCCAAAGCATCTTCGCCTGCGGGTTCACCATCATGACCACGGACCACTGGGCATAGTTGGTCCGCGTTAGCATGGGCCAGACGACGTCACTACCGCTGACCTCCCTGGTGCTCTCTCGGACAACCACAGCGCGCCCACCATGCCGCACAGGGCTCCGCCCCTGGCTCTGCGTGCGGGCGCGCTGATCCACCACCGGCGTCCCTGACGGCGCCTGCGCACCTCGTCCGCCGGCCATGGCCCTCAGCCCTTGATCGGAGGCTCTGATGCCACTTGTTGTAGCTGAACTAGGGGCTCGATGAACTCACACACACACACACACACACGAGAGAGGGAGAGGTTTTGCGCTGCATGCAACAACTGCAGCCTTTTCTGTTTCTCCGTTTATTTAACAGTTCAAACCAACTAACAGATTGATCCTAATCTTACGCCATGACCAAGCTAAGCGGACGCGCCATCCCACATCCCTTGACCACGCACAAGCCGTCGTGCTAACGACCTAGCTACTGCTTCCTCCCATTGGCTTTTGCTGAAAACAAAAACTAAACGACTAGTGCGACAGAATTACAGTAACTCCAACAAATATTACAGGGAAAAGTAATTGTTCTTTGACAAAAAACAATAAGTGTTAATAAGATAAATTTAGCTGGATATCACCAGATGTTTTGTGAACGACAGATGATCTGTACGTGGACACTGATTAGCCTCTATCTGATCTGAAGTGGCTTTTGCCTCACGTAGCCTTCTCTTAATTTTTTTCTCTTTCACACTATTTGCCTCGGGACTTGATTTTACTTTCACCTCGGGACTTGGAACCTTCTGAGTTGACACGGAGTTGCAGAAGTAATTTTGTTTGATAAATGATACCCTGCCGCTCGGAAGTGGCAGCAGTAGCCGTAAATCTTAAATCGCCCCGGCTCCTGTGTATAAACCGATTCAGCCTTGAACTATTGCTCAAAGGATAGGTCACACGGTGGCAGCCCGGCAGATGCATCTTGGCGGTTTGCTTGTGTACTACAAAAAACTATAGGTCAGCGGCGCCCCGGGCACGGGTGGTGGAACTGACTTGGCCAGGCCCTCGTGGCTGATTTGACTTATCCATGTCCGAATCGCAGTTGGTTTCGATGAGAGGTAGCAGCTGCAGCCCGATCCTGATGTACTTTGTCCTTAGCTCGATTGGAAACAGGAAAAAGTGTGACGCCCGATGGAACGCTTCAGGGCTCGATCCGTCGTGAGCTGGTGTATTACATAGTAGCCATCAAATCTAATTGTTGAATCGGCTCAGCCAGAGAATTGCAGGCGGCCATCACAAGGTCGACTGAGTCCTCCTCTTGTCGGTTTACCCCACGTACACCCACATCTCAAGTTGTTCCCAAAAAAGTCAGGATATCACGTGGAGTAGCAATTAATTCTTGTTCTCCGTGCTAGTCATGTAGTGGCATGATTTGGATGCTTTAGCACTGGATTATGTCCTTAAGTAATTCCTTAATCTCTGTTTGAATACTCCATGTGAGACAATTTCTGCGACGACTCCCCATGTGATGTCTTCACCGAGGTTATCCCGCGCCGGATTACCCTGTACGCTTCCGTGCTGGCGCTTTTTCATCTAACAAATTGCATGCTTCTTGAACCCTAAAAAGATCCCTCCAAGAACTCATCACCATCGTGCGCAACCCCACGGTGGGCGACAACTGTCGTGGATTTGTCACGACAGATGTCCTTAGTGCCAGGACTTAGTCGCAAGGCCAACGCATCTATGTGGTAGCTTGAGAGGGGTTGAGCACAACCGAGAGACGCAACACAAGGAAAGGATTTAGATAGCTTTGGGCCCCGGGAAACATCATCCGGAGTAACCCTACATGTTGTTTGTGGCTAGATCTCATTATGCTCATGAGAGAGTCACCGTATAAGCCGGCTCCCCCTTTGTTTCTAGCCCTAGAGATTATTTTTCTGTCCCTCTTTGGGGAGCCCTGCCCCTCCTTATATATGTTGAAGGGGCGGGTTACATGTGCAGTCCTAGTAGGACTAGGACTAGTCTATCCTTTCTCACAAGTTGAATACAAGTCCGGGTCTTGCTTCCTCGTAAAGGAAATATTCGCCATCCCTTTCCTCTTAAGCCGGCCCACCAGAGTATAAGTCGGCCCGCTGAGCCTTGGGCCTTGTCGTCCGTTTGATCCGCCCGCCGGGTCTCCAGTGAGTCATAAGGTCCCGGCGGGTTACATGTAAACCGCCATGTCCGGGCGGATCGCCAGTGAGTCGCCAAGCTCCAGCCAGGTCTCTGGTGAGTCACCAAGTCCGGCCGGGTCATACCGCGGGGTATATCCCCGACAGAACCCATTGAGTAACTGACATGCGGGGCCTAGCAAGCATGGGGTCTGCTAGTAAGTGACCGAAAGGGAGGGTAAGGCAGGGATACCTATGTCAGAGGATCCACTTCCACTACTACTCCCTCCTTCCATCTATAGGGCCTAATGCTTTTTTTGAGGCTAACTTTGACCAAGTGTTAGAGTAATAATATATGACATGCAACTTACACAAAGCATACAATCAAACTCGTATGTTGAAGGAGCTTCCAATGATATAATTTTCACATTATACATCTTATGTACTATTAATATTGTCAATAGTCAAAGGCGGTTTTGAAAAACGCAATAGAGCATGGTTAATAATATAGCCAGCTGATGGCTAAGGAACCGCCATGTCATCTATAGCCATCATCTATATGCACTCATACAATAGTGTGGGCTATAAGGTTGGCTATTTCCCGCAAAAAATATAATGTTGGCTATTGTATTAGTACTTTTTCCATCTCCTCTCTATATCTTTCTTCATATTTATTGTATTTACCTTGGAATGCGTATATAGCTAGGCTCTTGCATGAGAGCTCACTCCCCTTACTTTATCACATCTCTCTCCTCCACATAGGCAAAAGTTCCATGTAAGTTGGCTCTTACAATGGCTATTAGGTATATGATTGGAAGAGAGTTGCATGCATACTATTTTTTCTTGATCTACGTGTTATAGCCGGGCTGTAGAATTAGAGCGTGCTTCACTCTCTCTCCTCTCTTCTCACTCCTCCAAGTAGGATCTTAATGACATGACAAGTCTTATAGCCTGCTGACTAGGCCTTATTAGACTTGCTCTTAGGCTCTATATAAATGGAAGGAGGGAGTACTATGAGCACTCCATACGTACTCTACTACAGATGTTGTCAGTACTCCACTAGTACTATTGGACAGGGATCTTAAAAAAGTTACTATTGGACTGGCTATACGTGGTGAAATCCTAGTAGGAAGAGCATGCGCGAGAACAAGCACATTCACGTGGTTGAAAACAAGAAACCATCTCTGTTTGAATACAAATCTAGAAGTACGTACGAATCTAACAATATTGATTGGGCGTTGTTGAATGTTGATACTTTTTTCTATAAGTTTGATCAAAGTAGAGATACTTTGACTACACATAAAACTTATATGTAAACTAGAAAGGATCGGAGGGAGTATATTGTACGTTCAAAAGCGAAACGAACATTGAATACCCTTTATATATGATTTGCGGATGCTATGATCGCCGGTTCAAAATTTTGAATCCGCCTTAGGTTTCACACATGCACCCGCTCGTCTTCTCTCGATTTTATCTCGGGGTCCGAAGATCGATTGAAAGAGGACTAGGGTGGGTAAAATACGTTCGTTTTGCTTATGAACGTACAACATACTCCCTCTGATCCCCAGAGCCCCC
>NC_041388.1:298554461-298641264 GCF_002162155.2 Triticum dicoccoides | reverse complement strand
CTTGCATGACACACAATTGATCTCTCAACATCAATCGATCTCGTCAAGATGTGTCGGGGCATGAACCGAATGGGATGTCAAAACTAAGACGGGAAACGACACGTAGTGGAGGCAAAGTGAAACTTCAAACGAACCGTTTGTTTGTATGCATGTAGGACAAATTACAACATTGGAAATACAAGCATGGTATAGGCCCACATGTGAATGATACTTGGCGGAATGTTCAAATGAGGCATGCGGGAGGATGGACTCGACCGGAGGGCGGCATGATCGATGGAGAAGAGGGTTGGAGAGGAATGAGAAATAAGAAACGCCACATGATTATACTTGAACGGCTCAAATAAACAATATGTTGTCTCGTTTTCCCTTCCGTCTTGGCCATGGAGTAAGATACTCCCTCTGTTTTTATTTACTCTGCATATTAGGTTTGACTGAAGTCAAACTTCATAAAATTTGACCAAATTTATAGAAAACTAGCAAGATGCCCGTGTGTTGCACGGAACATCAAGATCTTGTGGGAGAAAATGATGAACGAGGGAAGGCCTTATCTACAAATGTGGAGAGGAGTGCGGGTAAATTGTCATAGTTTCCTTCCTATCTGTTAGATATAGATCGGACGGCCTATATTGCAGGATGGCAAGCACACCATCATCACCAACTCCGCTTTTTATTGAACCGAGGCAAAGCTAACATGCAAATTAAATAAACACATAGGGTCTACATACACAATTTATCTTAGGCACTCCAATTGTACGCCCACTACACATTCACGCATTTCACATCTTTCTACATCTACGGGAACCTACGAAAGGGTTAACGTAAATTTCCTCTCTCTCTCCTCCCTGATTTTCATGGTGGTGGGCCCCTCCCTCCCCCCAATCTACAATCAACAGCTCACATGTTTCACATTATGTCAATTACGTAACTGGGATTACGTAGGTGTAGCATTACTCGTCCTAAAAAACACAACTAAGCCAACCTCCCAGCATATCGTGTGGGAAAAGACCCGGCCACGCCGTTTTAGTCGGGATTACCGAAGGATTACTAGTAGTAGTATCATTGGATCACGCGAAGCACCAAGTTTTTTTTTTGAGGGGGCGAAGCACCTAGTTTAAAAGGAAAAAAGCCGGTACACTCACAGCACCCTTATCGTGGTCGCATTGCACCCCACACACGTTCGGTCCTGCACACGGCTCATGCAAACGGAACGCGCTTTGACTTGCCTCTTCACTGACACGTGGGACTGCACTTGGAGAAACTGACCATGCGCCAAACTCCCCCCGCCCACAGCGCGAAAATCCCCCCAAATCCCAAATTCAACCACCCTTCGGCCAACTAGCCAATAATATTCCCCAAACCCCCCTCCCCCCATCCCCATCCACTCAATTCGCTCCGCCAAAGCCGCCCTCCCCGCCGCGCTAATACGTCGGCGCCGCAGTTCGTCGAGGGGATGCACGGCGATCCTCTCGCTCCCACAGTACGCTCTCGTAGAATACCATCCTTTAGCCGCGCGGCCACCGCTGGCGACATTCTTGTGGAGGCGCACAGCGGTCAACGCCGCCACCGCTGGTGACGTTCGTGTGGAGACGCACGGCGGTCAGCTTCTCCCACGGTACACGCATTCTAGATTGAGGCCTCGTGCATGTCGGTGTAGCACTGAATGTTAGCTGATAGGCGCTGTTAATCTCACTGTTTGCTGAAGTAGTTTTATAGTCAATATGCTCTGCTTAAGAAGCTTCCTTGCCCTATTCTACACTCAATCTGCTTAGCTGAGATGGCATGCCAAGCCCGATTAGTTGCTAAAATATCCTTCCATATATTTATTGTGACATAGATTGACATGGTCTAGTAGCCAATCTATTAGGTGAAACAGCTCTACACCATTTTATACTTGATCTTTGTTGCTGCGATGGCCCTCGATAGTTCGATGGTTGTGTGCTCGACCTCATTGACTGCTGAAACAGCCTGCAATAATTTAGCACTCAAATATGTTTGTTGAATTATCTTTAACTATATTTCGCTACTTATATCTGCTCATCCAAATATCTTGCCATAGCTTTAGACATCGACCTAGGTATTTTTTTCTGGACTTCATAAAAAAGCATATATATTTTTCCTGTAATATCTAGTAGAAGAACCAATTTGTATGTCTAACAAATGGACAGGACTTGGATAACTTCTGCTCGAAGATTCTCCGCTGCATATGTCGAGGGGGTTGAAAACTTCATGAACTTTATCAAAGCTGAGTACAGTGGTCCGAAATCAGATGTGCTTTGCCCGTGTAGCTGCTGTATGAATTCAGTTACAAGACCCCAGTCAATTGTGCAAAATCATCTACACTTGTATGGGATGTCGGTCACATATACTAGGTAGGTTCATCATGGTGAAGCTGTGAATGTCAATGTTACTGACTACGTGGAAGCAGCAGATCACCATCTTGATCTGCCTGATGCTTGGGTGGAAGAGGAGGAGGAGGTGGTGGCGGCGGAGCCAGTGAGTTTGACCAACATTGAAACAATGCTACGAAATGCTCGTGCATTTCATGAACTTTCACCTGTAGAAGAAAAACGATGGGCCCGCATGTTGGAACAATGCAACGTGGCTGTCACCCTAGGAAATAAGCTGTCAGTATTCTCAGCTATGGTCACCTTTCTTCAGGTGAAGACATCTGAGCGGATGACCAACAAATCATTCGATGCGATGTTGGCTGCTTTCTGCAAAGCTTTACCAGATGCGTCTGAGCTGCCACACACCTACAGTAAAATGAAGAATTTCCTTCGTGCAGTTGGGATTGGATATGATATGATCCATGTTTGTAAGAATAATTGTGTTCTGTTTCGGAAGGATTATGCCAACTTAAGTGAATGCTCAAAATGCAAATCATCAAGATGGAAAGACGGCGATGCTGTGAAGATGATTCCTCATAATGTTTTGAGACATTTTCCAATTACACCAAGATTGCAGAGGTTGTTTCGTGATGCTGAAACAAGAGAGGATGTACTGTGGCATTCTAGGAACTAGGAGTACAGAGATCAGAATGTAATGAGCCATCCATCTCATGGTAGTGAGTGGAAAAGCTTCAATCAGAAACACAAAAAGTTTGCTGCTGACCCGAGAAACATTAGACTTGGCTTAGCTTCAGATGGATTTAACCCATTTGGTCACCAGAGCGCCACATATAGCATGTGGCCAATGCTTATTATCCCTTACAACATGGATCCAAATGTCTGCACCAAAGAATCAAACTACATGATGTCCTTGCTCATCCCAGGTCCAAAAAGTCCTGGAAAGGATTTTGATTTATTCATGGAGCCTCTTGTGGAGGAACTTCAACAGCTATGGAGGGGTGTTCTCACTCGAGACCTATATTGCAGCCCACTAGCTGATTTCTTTCTGTGTGCTGTTATAATTTGGTGCATCCATGATTATCCGGCTTTGGGCACTATGTCAGGGCGAACGACACATGGTTACAATGCATGTGTTCGCTGTGACAGGAATCCGCTGTCATACGCAATACTTAGCCAGATCTGTTACATTGGACACCGCCGTTTCCTTGCCAAGGACAAGCCGCGTCCTACAAAATACTGAAGACATGTGTTCAACTCAAAGCATGAAAACCGTGATGCGCCAAAGAGGCTCACCGCCGATGAGTTGCAAGTGGAATTAGAGAAGGTTAGACATATTACACCAGGAAACCATCTTGGTAATGGTAGCGGGAAAAGGAAGCGTGGCAGAGCAGAAGAGAGATTATTGTTTACCCGCAGGTCCACTTTGTGGACTTGGAGTATTGGAAAGATTTGGATCTGCGGCATAATCTTGATGTGATGCACATCGAGAAAAATATATGTGACAACATTATTGGCACACGTCTTAATATTGAAGGCAAGACGAAAGATACTGATACGTCCATTTTGCATCATGCTTTTATATCAATATTTATTGCATTATGGGCTGTTATTAAACATTATGTCACAATACTTATGTCTATTCTCTCTTATTTTACAAGGTTTACATGAAGAGGGAGAATGCCGGCAGCTGGGATTCTGGGCAGGAAAAGGAGCAAATATTAGGGATCTATTCTGCACAGCTCCAAAAGTCCTGAAACTTCACGAAAGTTATTTCCAGAATATAAAAAAATACTGAGCGCAAGAAGTACCAGAGGGGGGCCACCCACCAGCCACGAGGGTGGGGGCGCGCCCTACCCCCTGGGTGCGACCCCTGCCTCATGGGCCCCCCTAGTGGCTCTCATATTCCCATCTTATGCTATATGAGGTCTTTCGTCCGAGGAAATATCATAAGCAAGCTTTCCGCCGCCACGAGGCGGAACCTTGGCGGAACCAATCTAGGGCTCCGGCAGAGCTGTTCTACCGGGGAAACTTCCCTTCGGGAGGGGGAAATCATCACCATTGTCATCACCAACGATCCTCTCATCGGGAGGGGGTCAATCTCAATCAACATATTCACCAGCACCATCTCATCTCAAACCCTAGTTCATCTCTTGTATCCAAACTTCAGATTGGTACCTGTGGGTTGCTAGTAGTGTTGATTACTCCTTGTAGTTGATGCTAGTTGGTTTACTTGGTGGAAGATCATATGTTCGGATCCATTATGCATATTAATACCCCTCTGATTATGAACATGAATATGCTTTGTGAGTAGTTACGTTTGTTCCTAAGGACATGGGAGAAGTCTTGCTATTAGTTGTCATGTGAATTTGCTATTCGTTTGATATTTTGATGAGATGTATGTTGTCATCCCTGTAGTGGTGTCATGTGAACATCGACTACATGACGCTTCACCATTGTTTGGGCCTAGAGGGAGGCATTGAGAAGTAATAAGTAGATGATGGGTTGCTAGAGTGACAGAAGCTTAAACCCTAGTTTATGCGTTGTTTCGTAAGGGGCTGATTTGGATCCATATGTTTCATGCTATGGTTAGGTTTACCTTAATACTTCTGTTGTAGTTGCGGATGCTTGCAATGGGGGTTAATCATAAATGGGATTCTTGTCCAAGTAATGACAGTACCAAAGCACTGGTCCACCCACATATCGAATTATCAAAGTACCGAACACGAATCATATGAACATGATGAAACCTAGCTTGACGATAATTCCCATGTGTCCTCGGGAGCGCTTTCCTTCATATAAGAGTTTGTCCAGGATTGTCCTTTTCTACAAAAAGGATTGGGCCATCTTGTTGCACCTTATTTACTTTCATTACTTTCTACTCGTTACAAATTATCTTATCACAAAACTATCTGTTACCACTTATTTCAGTACTTGCAGAGAACACTTTGCTGAAAACTGTTTATCATTTCCTTCTGCTCCTCATTGGATTCAACATTCTTACTTATCGAAAAGGCTACGATAGATCCCCTAAACTTGTGGGTCATCAAGACTCTTTTCTGGCGCCGTTGCCGGGGAGTGAAGCGCCTTTGGTAGGTGGAATTTGGTAAGGAAAAATTTATATAGTGTGCTGAAATTTATTGCCACTTGTTACTATGGAACATAATCCTTTGAGGGGTTTGTTTGGGGTATCTTCACCTCGTCCAAAACCACAATTAGTTACCCCCCAACTTACTGAACCTACTGAAAATGTTTACTTCGAAATTCCTTCGGGTATGATAGAGAAACTGCTAGCTAATCCTTTTGCAGGAGATGGAACATTGCATCCCGATTTGCACTTAATCTATGTGGATGAAGTTTGTGGATTATTTAAGCTTGCAGGTATGCCCGACGATGTTATCAAGAAGAAGGTCTTCCCTTTATCTTTGAAGGGAGATGCATTGACATGGTATAGGCTATGTGATGATATGGGATCATGGGACTATAAGCGATTGAAATTGGAATTTCACCAGAAGTTTTATCCTATGCATCTTGTTCATCGTGATCGTAATTATATATATAATTTTTGGCCTCGCGAAGGAGAAAGCATTGCTCAAGCTTGGGGGAGGCTTAAGTCAATGTTATATTCATGCTCCAATCATGAGCTCTCAAGAGAAATGATTATTCAAAAAATTATGCTCGGCTTTCTGACAACAATCGCTCCATGCTCGATACTTCTTGTGCTGGTTCTTTTATGATGAAGACTATTGAAATCATATGGGATTTATTGGAGAGGATTAAACGCAACTCTGAAGATTGGGATCTCGATGAAGGTAAGGAGTCAAGTATGACACCAAAGTTTGATTTTGTTAAATCTTTTATGGATACTGATGTTTTCCGTAAGTTTGGCACTAAATATGGACTTGACTCTGAGATAGTAGTTTCTTTCTGTGAATCTTTTGCTACTCATGTTGATCTCCCTAAGGAGAAGTGGTTTAAATATAATACTCCCATTGAAAAAAAAGTAGTTGCACCTTAGTTGAAGAAAAAACTATCACTTATGATGATCCTGTTGTTCCGACTGCTTATGTTGAGAAACCACCTTTCCCTGTTAGAATTAAGGATCATGATAAAGCTTCAACTGTAGTCAACAAGAGTAATATTAGGACACACAAACCCCCCTGAGCAAATTAAAGTTGAACCTAATATTGCTATGGTTAAAGATCTCTTGGCCGATAATATTGATGGGCATGTTATTTATTTCTGTGAAGAAACTGCTAGAATTGCTAAGCTTGGTGCTAAGGATAAACATAGACCTGTTATAGGCATGCTTGTTATTTTTGTTAAAATAGGGGATCATTTTTATCATGGCTTATGTGATATGGGTGCTAGTGCTAGTGCAATACCTCATACCTTATACAAAGAAATTATGCATGATATTGCACCTACTGAGATAGAAGATATCAATGTTACAATTAAGCTTGCCAATAGATATACTATTTCACCGATTGGGATTGTTAGAGATGTTGAAGTCTAGTGTGGGAAGGTTAAATATCCTGCTGATTTTCTTGTTCTTGGTTCCCCACAAGATAGCTTTTGTCCCATTATATTTGGTAGACCCTTCTTAAATACTGTTAATGCTAAGATAGATTGCGAAAAGGATGTTGTTACTATTGGTTTGGGTGATATGTCTCATGAGTTTAACTTCTCTAAATTTTGTAGACAACCCCGTGATGAGGAATTACCTAGTAAGGATGAAATGATTGGTCTTGCTTCTATTGTTGTGCCTCCTAATGATCCTTTAGAACAATATTTGCTCGACCATGAAAACAATATGTTCATGAATGAAAGAAGGGAAATAGACGAAGTATTCTTTAAACAAGGACCTATTCTGAATCACAACTTGCCTGTTGAAATCCTAGGGGATCCTCCTCCACCCAAGGGTGATCCCTTGTTTGAGCTTAAACCGTTACCTGATACTCTTAAATATGCTTATCTTGATGAAAAGAAGATATATCCTGTTATTATTAGTGCTAACCTTTCAGAGCATGAAGAAAAGAAATTATTGAAAACTCTGAAGAAGCACCGTGCTGCTATTGGATATACTCTTGATGATCTTAAGAGCATTAGTCCCACTCTATGTCAACACAAAATAAATTTGGAGAAGGATGCCAAACCAGTTATTGATTACCAACGACGGCTAAATCCTAAGATGAAAGAAGTGGTAAGAAAGGAAATATTAAAGCTCCTTGAGGCAGGTATAATTTATCCCGTTGCTGATAGTCAGTGGGTAAGTCATGTCCATTGTGTCCCTAAGAAGGGAGGTATTACCGTTGTTCCTAATGATAAAGATGAATTGATCCCACAAAGAATTATAACAGGTTATAGGATGGTAATTGATTTCCGCAAATTAAATAAAGCTACTAAAAAGATCATTACCCTTTGCCTTTTATTGATCAAATGCTAGAAAGATTATCCAAACATACACATTTTTTCTTTCTAGATGGTTACTCTGGTTTCTCTCAAATACCCGTGTCAGCTGATGATCAAGCTAAGACCACTTTTAATTGCCCTTTCGGTACCTTTGCTTATAGACGTATGCCTTTTGGTTTATGTAATGCACCTGCTACCTTTCAAAGATGCATGATGGCTATATTCTCTCACTTTTGTAAAAAGATTTGTGAGGTTTTCATGGGCGATTTCTCCATTTATGGATCCTCTTTTGATGATTGCTTGAGCAACCTTGATCGAGTTTTGTAGAGATGTGAAGAAACTACACTTGTCTTGAATTGGGAGAAGTGCCACTTTATGGTTAATGAAGGTATTGTCTTGGGCATAAAATTTCTGAAAGAGGTATTGAAGTTGACAAAGCTAAAGTTGACGCTATTGAAAAGCTGTCGTGTCCCAAGGACATCAAAGGTATAAGAAGTTTTCTGGGTCATGCCGGTTTTTATAGGAGGTTCATTAAGGACTTCTCAAAAATTTCTTGGCCTGTGACTAACCTATTACAAAAAGATATTCCTTTTGTCTTCGATGATGATTGTGTAGAAGCATTTGAAATACTTAAGAAAGCTTTGATTTCTGCACCTATTGTTCAGCCACCTGATTGGAATTTACCCTTTGAAATCATGTGTGATGCTAGTGATTATGCTGTAGGGGCTGTTCTAGGACAAAGAGTTGATAATAAATTGAATGTTATACAGTATGGTAGTAAAACTCTAGACAATGCCCAGAGAAATTATGCTACTACTGAAAAGGAATTCTTAGTAGTTGTATTTTCTTGTGATAAGTTCAGACCTTATATTGTTGATTCTAAAGTAACAATTCACACTGATCATGCTGCTATTAAATATCTTATGGAAAAGAAAGATGCTAAACCTAGACTTATTAGATGGGTTCTCTTGCTACAAGAATTTGATTTGCATATTATTGATAGGAAGGGAGCTGAGAACCCCATTGCAGACAACTTGTCTAGGTTAGAGAATGTTCTTGATGACGCACTACCTATTGATGATAGCTTTCATGATGAACAATTAAATGTCATAAATGCTTCTCGTACCGCTCCGTGGTATTCTGATTATGCTAATTACACTGTTGCTAAATTTATACCACCTAGTTTCACATACTAGCAAAAGAAAAAGTTCTTCTATGATTTAAGGCATTACTTTTGGGATGACCCACATCTTTATAAAGAAGGAGTAGATGGTGTTATTAGACATTGTGTACCTGAGCATGAACAGGAATAGATCCTACGCAAGTGTCACTCCGAAGCCTATGGAGGGCACCATGCTGGAGATAGAACTGCACACAAGGTATTGCAATCTAGTTTTTATTGGCCTACTCTCTTCAAGCATGCCCGTAAGTTTGTCTTGTCTTGTGATGAATGCCAAAGAATTGGTAATATTTGTAGACTTCAAGAAATGCCTATGAATTACTCACTTGTTATTGAACCATTTGATGTTTGGGGCTTTGATTATATGGGACCTTTTCCTTCCTCTAATGGGTATACATATATTTTAGTTGCTATTGATTACATTACTAAGTGGGTAGAGGCTATTCCAACTAGTAGTGCTGATCATAACACCTCTATTAAGATGCTTAAAGAATTTATTTTTTCAAGGTTTGGAGTCCCTAGATATTTAATGACTGATGGTGGTTCACACTTTATTCATGGTGTTTCTCGTAAAATGCTTGCTAAGTATGATGTTAATCATAGAATTGCATCTCCATATCACCCACAATCTAGTGGTAGTGGAATTAAGTAATAGAGAGCTCAAATTAATTTTGCAAAAGACTGTTAATAGATCTAGAAAGAATTGGTCCAAGAAACTTGATGATGCATTATGGGCTTATAGAACTGCATACAAAAATCCTATGGGTATGTCTCCATATAAAATGGTTTATGGCAAAGCATGTCACTTACCTCTTGAGCTAGAACATAAGGCATATTGGGGGACACGGAGTATCTACACTCGAGCTCAAATGAGCTCGGGTGAACAGTAAAATCAAAAAACATTTTAAAAATGTTCACAAAATTCTGAATTTTTTTTGTGATAAACTTTGACAAATGTTCTAACTTCTTGCAAAATTTCATCTTCAGGTCACATTCGTGGAAGGCGTGGCAAAAAAACAAAATTAGTGCTCCAAAAATGCTTTAGCATTTTCAGAGCATCAATTTTGTTTTTTTGCCACGCCTTGTACGAATGTGATATGAAGATGAAATTTTGCAAGCAATTAGAATATTTGTCAATGTTTATTACAAAAAAAATTCAGAATTTTTTGAACATTTTTAAAATATTTATTGATTTTACTGTTCACCCGAGCTCATTTGAGCTCGGGCTAAGAAAGGACTTTCCGCATATTGGGCCATTAAGGAGCTCAATTATGATTTCAAACTTGCCGGTGAGAAGAGGTTATTTGACATTAGCTCACTTGATGAATGGAGAACCCAAGCCTATGAAAATGCCAAGCTGTTTAAAGAAAAAGTTAAAAGATGGCATAACAAAAGGATACAAAAGCGTGAGTTCAATGTAGGTGATTATGTATTGCTATGCAACTCTCGTTTAAGATTTTTTGCAGGCGAACTTCTCTCTAAATGGGAAGGCCCTTACGTCATCGAGGAGGTCTATCGTTCTAGTTCCATAAAAATCAACAACTTCGAAGGCACAAACCCGAAGGTGGTGAACGGTCAAAGAATCAAACATTATATCTCAGGTAATCCCATAAATGTTGAAACTAATATTATTGAAACTGTAACCCCGGAGGAATACATAAGGGACACTTTCCGGAACGTTTTAGACTCCGAAAAGGAATAGGTATGTGGTACGGTAAGTAAACCGACTCCAAAACAGTTCTAATGACAATATTTCTCTGTTTTGGAATATATAAAAAAGGAAAATAAGAAGCAGACAGGAAAGGACACGGGGCTTCCACGAGGGTGGAGGGCACGCCCTACCCCCTGGGCGCGCCCCCTGCCTCGTGGGCACCTCGTGCGCTTTCCGGACTCCGTTTTCTTGCACGATACTTCTTTTGGTTAGTAAAACTTCATTATATAATCTCCTAAAGGTTTTGACCACCGTATCACGCAAATATCTCTTGTCTTTGTTTCGAGTTGTTTTTTTAACAGATCTAGGTCGTCATGTCGTCTTGAAGTGCCCCCAAGGACAAGTTCTTCAAGAAGGTCATCAACCCCTACCTCGCGGAGGTGCTGCAACACTAGTAGAAAACGGAGCTTTAGCGCCGGTTCATAAGGGCCTTTAGTGCCGATTCCATAACCGGCACTAAAGGGTGGGCACTAAAGCCCCCCCCCCCTTTAGTACCGGTTCGGCATGAACCGGCGCTAAAGTGCCACCACGTGGCGTGAGCTCGCGCCCTGGTATGGGGGACCTTTAGTTTCGGTTGGTGTTACCAACCGGTACTGAAGGTTTTTTTTTCAAAAAAAAATTTGAAAATTTTGGAATTTTTTTTTGATTTTTTTTGATTTTTAATTTTTCTGAATTAATTGATGATTTAGCCTCTAATCACCTCTCTTAACTGCTCAAGTGTGGATCACTCATTCCAAATCGCCTGACTTCCCGGCAGGTCACCCATCCTCTCACTCCCCCAGCCCGAGCACGCTTAACTTCGGAGTTCTATTCCCCCTACATTCCAAGTCTGCACTTGTTGTTTTCCTGACAAATGTAAGCTGTCAATCCTATTAACCCTCAGCAGTTTAGCTTGAGCATTAGGTCACACATTTCACCGTTTGAGTTTGAAACTATTATTCTAAAAAATAGTAATTATTTAGTAACACTAATATTTCTTGAATAAGTTTGACCATAGTTTGACCATAGTTTGACCATAGTTTGACCATAGTTTGACCAGATTTGACCCAAATTTAAAAATTTGAAATAATTATTTAGTAACACTAATATTCTTGAATAATTATGTAGTAACATTAATACTTCTTGAATAAGTAGTTTGACCAGATTTAACCTATTTTTTTTAAAAAAAACTGAAATTTGACCATATCTTTTTTTCGTTTTGGAATTTGAGGATTCTAAAAAATTGCAAACAGGCCGTAGGCGGTCTCCATCGGATGCGGATTTTCGTGCTAAACTTTTTGATATATTATACATTTTTTTCTGACATCGTATGCAAAAGTTATAGCCGTTTTACATTTTTCCTACACTTTTTGCAAAACATGTCCAAATTGAAGTTTTCAAATTTTCCTAACTAGTAGATGTAGTAATATAACTACCTCTCGAAGGATTTTATTTTTTGAAGTTTTTATCATTTTCTTTTGATTGTTTCAGAAATGAAATGGCGACACACGGGGGGGTAGAGTTTGAAAATTGCCCTATAGTGCCGGTTTGTGTCACAAACTGGTACTATAGGTCAGACCCCTTTAGTACCGGTTCGTGGCACAAACCGATACTAAAGGTTAGCCCTTTAGTACCGGTTTGTGACACGAACCGGTACTAAAGGTGATTGTGGGGCCCTGGCCTGACGCCAGCCTGCCATCACCCCTTTAGTACCTGTTCGTGGCACGAACCGGTACTAAAGGTTCAACACGAACCGACATTAATGCATAGCCGTTCGAACCGGCACTAATGGTACCATTAGTACCAGGCTAAAATCAAATCGACACTAATGTGTCTCACATTAGGTCCTTTTCCTACTAGTGAACGCCCCCAAACCATTGAGATGCGTGAGGGGTTGTTGCACATCCGTGATGTTGAGGGACCAAGGAGGACCGGAAGCACGGAGGCAAGGCTCGAGGAATTGGAGCAACAAGTTTTCAAGTGTCGGGATATGGTGGAGCGTGGACTCGACTCCAATCACATTATGCTCACGGAGTTCACCAACAACCACAAGCTGGACGTCAAGGACATTGGGGAGGACATGTAGCGACCAGACCTCAAACAGTCTGATCTCTGTGCTCCGGTGTCATCCCTGGATCAGTAATGCTGACACCACACAGTACTCGGAGGATTTATAGCAGAGTAGCAATCACACACTTATTACATTGAGTGTCTCAAGAGAGAACTTATTACAATAAATATGGCTTAAGGCCATCTAATAACGATAACAGCGGAAGGCTTGGAAGATAAGTGAGTCCATCAACTCCAACGGCATCACTGAGTATAGAACCACGACCTAAAAACTCCTAAATCATCGTCTGAAAAGTCTGCAACATTAACGTTGCAGCCCGAAAACGGGTCAGCACATAGAATATGTTGGCAAGGTAACACATAGAGAGTAATGGAATGAAATAGCTATACTATATGCATATTTGGCTGGTGGAAAGCTCTATGGTTACAGTTTTGCGTAAAGCCAATTTTTCCCTACTTCAAAGGAATAAAATTTTAATTACTATCAAGGTGGTTGTTAAACATTGAGAATGGTTGACAGCATTCTCAATCCCAATTAAGCATCATCATTAAACATAACCCAACAAAATTAATTTAGAGTAACATGTTGAGATTCACATGATAATCCAAGTACTAGATACTCAAGATGTCCATAACCGGGGACACGGCTAACCATGATTAGTTTGTTACACTCTGTAGAGGTTTGCACACTTTTCCCCACAAGACTCGATCGCCTCCGTTTGTTTTCTCGCACTACATGGTGTTTGAGAAGACGGATGACCGAGACATAGTCTTTCAGAAGCGCTAGCACCTTACAATCGGGTAGACCGTACCACCTACATCCCCTACATCTGCTAGTCTACCACAGTAAAGATTTCGCACAACTTAGTCAACTATGCTAGAGCCCATAATAGCTTGTGGCTGCACACGGAAGTTTCTAGTATGAATAGTCTCATGATCCCTTTGAGCCTAGGTGGCGGTCCAAAAGAAAACAGGCAAGTCCTGGAATACCCAGGTGCCTCAATCCACCCAGATGTGTGTTTAAGTAGCCACCTTAGATAAACCATTAAATTAACAAAACTCACATCTGTCATGGATATCACTCACCCAATCCACGTCTACTAGCATAGCATGGCATAATAAGCAAACGTAGAAGTAACTCCCAAAGGTTTGATAATAAAAAGGTAATAGGTACTACCTCATCTACTTCCCATCCCACAATTTAATTAGATCCTAATCATGAAATGTGTGAGGAATGATCTAATGCAATAAAACTGGGTAGTAGAAAAGGTATGATCAAAGTGTTACTTGCCTTGCTGATGATCCGCGAAACCTAACGATTCGAAGTAACAGGCGGCGCACTCCGGATACTCTATCACAGACAAACAAACAAGCATACAATAAGTACTCATATAATGCATAGGTAAAACTCAAATAAGAGATCTAACTAGAAGGTTCAACTTAAGAACTCCGGTTGGCAAAAAGAATCAAATCGAACGAAGCAACGAAAGTCAAACAGCGAAAGAAAACAACTTCGTTCTAGTAATCTGGATCTAGGGCAAGTTTTACAGTAGCAAAATCTTGTTTAAGTTGGTTAAACGGATAGAGGGTTTCGAGACGAAACTCTAGGCGCTTGAATCGCCTGATTCCGATAAACGAGCGAAAAGTTATACTAAAACGAAAATTGGATCAGGAATCGCGATCAAAAAATCACGGATTTAATCCGAGAAAAAGAAAACGATGAACGGATTAACGAACGAACGTTCGTTATCCAGATCTAAACGATGAACGTGTTCGTTTAAACGAACAAACGAGCGAGCGCTCGCTATTTAACCTAAACCAAAAAAAACCGACGGAAAACCAATCGGTTTTCAAAAAAAACGGGCGGCGCGGATTACAAGGCGGCGGCGAACCTCGGCGGCGCGGCGGGGCGGCGGCGGAACGGGCGGCGGGCGGCCGCGCGGCGCGAGCGACGGCGGCGGCGCTGGCGGCGGCGGGCGCGGGCGGCTGGGGCGGCTCGGGGCTGGGGCTAGGGTCCCTCCCCGGGGGGGCTGGGCCGGCTTTTAAAGCCTGCCGGGCTAGAGTCCTATCCGGACACGGCCCGGTTAGGTCGGTTCCCTTTTTTTTTCTTTTTTTAAATATTCCGCTCGGAAGAAAAATAAAAAGAAATACTAAACGGGCTCCAAAAATCCCAAAATAAATTTTGCCGGGCTTCTAAAATCAAGCCCGACAAAGTGCACATTTATTTGGGCCCTAAATGCAATTTTGAAAAACGCACATTTTTCCTATATTCAAATAAAACACCGAAAAACTCCAAAATAAAATCTTGTTAAATCCTCAATATTTCTTTATTTTGGGAAATTCATTTTATTCCCTCTCTCATATTTTTGTAATAGAAATAATTGATGATAAAAATAATAAAATCAAATGATCCTATTCTCAAAATTTGAGAAAACTCAAATATGAAAATAACGAAATCCCCAACTCTCTCCGTGGGTCATTGAGTTGCGTAGAATTTTCTAGGATCAACCAAAATGCAAAAATAAAATATGATATGCAATGATGATCTAATGTATAACATTCCAAATTGAAAATTTGGGATGTTACAGGACATCTTCAAGCTTCATGACAAAATCGAGCACCTCCAAGCCCAGATCTATGACCTGCAAAATCAAAACTGTGAGTATGAATATAGATTCAGGAGGATGAGTTTGGCTGCAGATTTTAGGATTCAGGAGACTCGATCGTCCTTCTATGATGGTGAGCCTATGCCTTGGAAGAGGGACAACAAGCCTACACCATCAACAACTCCACCTTCTTCACCAACAAAGAAGAACTGAGTATCTCGTATGGGCACTCCCCTTGGCAACTGCCAAGCTCGGGGGAGTGCCCCGGTAACGTGTCACCATCACTTTTATCTCTACGGTTTTTCTTAGTTCGATCCTTTTGATAATATCTTGATCTAGTAGAATAAAGTTTTAGTATGATTTAGTTGTGAGTTTTGCTTTATGATCCTTCTATGTAATCGAGTCTATGAGATATATATAATAAAGATTAGTGTTGAGTCAAGGGCTTTATTATTCTACTATGATCTTGAGGGAATAAAATAAAAGAGAAGAAATAAAAATAAACCAAAGAGATCATATGGATCTTATGGAGAGTAATGAGCTCACATATAAAGAGTATGATGAATAAAAGTTGTTGAGAGTTGACAAACATAGTTTTGGTCATCATTGCAATTAATATGAAGTAATAAAGAAAGAGAGATTCACATATAAATGTACTATCTTGGACATCTTTTATGATTGTGAGCACTCATTAAAGTATGACATGCTAAGAGTTGACGTTGGACAAGGAAGACAACGTAATGGTTTATGTTTTCTTACATCTGGGATAAATTATATTGTCATGGATCATCCAACATGTTGAGCTTGCCTTTCCCTCTCATGCTAGCCAATTTCTTTGCACCAAGTAGAGATACTACTTGTGCTTCCAAATATCCCTAAACCTGTTTTTGCCATGAGAGTCCACCGTACCTTCCTATGGATTGAGTAAGATCCTTCAAGTAAGTTGTCATTGGTGCAAGCAATAAAAATTGCTCTCTAAATATGTATGACTTATTAATGTGGAGAAAATAAGCTTTATACGATCTTGTGATGTGGAAGAAATAAAAGCGACGGACTTCATAATAAAGGTCCATATCACAAGTCGCAATATAAAGTGACGTTCTTTTGCATTAAGATTTTGTGCATCCAACCATAAAAGCGCATGACGACCTCTGCTTCCCTCTGCGAAGGGCCTATCTTTTATTCTTGTTTTATACTTTATGCAAAGAGTCATGGTGATATTCACCTTTCCTTTTTACATTTTATCCTTTGGCAAGCACAATGTGTTGGAAATATCCAGATATATATAGCTAATTGGATGTGAGTTTTCATGAACTATTATGGTTGACATTACCCTTGAGGTAAAAGGTTGGGAGGAAAAACCATAAGCCCCTATCTTTCTCTCTGTCCGGCTAAAACTTCATAACCATAAATATCGTGTGAGTGTTAGCAATTGTGGAAGACTAAATGATAGTTGAGTATGTGGACTTTCTGAAAAGCTATATTGACTCTTTCCTATGTTATGATAAATTGCAATTGCCTCAATGACTGAGATTAGAGTTTGTTGGTTCCCAATGAATTTTATGATTCATACTTGAAATTGTGATTGAATTGTTACTTTAGCATAAGAGATCATATGACAATATATATATACATATTGTTGTTCTAAGAATAATCATGATGCCCTCATGTCCGTATTTTATTTTTGTCGACACCTCTATCTCCAAACATGAGGACATATTTTTTCGATTTCGGCTTTCGCTTGAGAACAAGCGAGGTCTAAGCTTGGGGGAGTTGATACGTCCATTTTGCATCATGCTTTTATATCGATATTTATTACATTATGGGATGTTATTACACATTTTCACAATACTTATGCCAATTCTCTCTTATTTTACAAGGTTTACATGAAGAGGGAGAATGCCGGCAGCTGGGATTCTCGGCTGGAAAAGGAGCAAATATTAGAGACCTATTCTGCATAGCTCCCAAAGTCCTGAAACTTCACAGAAGTTATTTCCAGAATATATAAAGAATACTGAGCACAAGAAGTACCAGAGGAGGGGCCACCCACCAGCCACAAGGGTGGGGGCGCGCCGCTCTGCCTCGTGGGCCCCCCTAGTGGCCCTCAGATGCCCATCTTCTGCTATATGAGGTCTTTCGTCTGATGAAAAATCATAAGCAAGCTTACGGGACAAAACTCCGCAGCCACAAGGCGGAACCTTGGCGGAACCAATCTAGGGCTCCGGCAGAGCTGTTCTACCGGGGAAACTTCCCACCAGGAGGGGGAAATCATCACCATCGTCATCACCAATGATCCTCTCATCGGGAGGGGGTCAATCTCCATCAACATATTCACCAACACCATCTCATCTCAAACCCTAGTTCATCTCTTGTATCCAATCTTTCTATCCAAACCTCAGATTGGTACCTGTGGGTTGCTAGAAGTGTTGATTACTCCTTGTAGTTGATGCTAGTTGGTTTACTTGGTGGAAGATCATATGTTCAGATCCATTATGCATATTAATACCCCTCTGATTATGAACATGAATATGCTTTGTGAGTAGTTACGTTTGTTCCTGAGGAAATGGGAGAAGTCTTGCTATTAGTAGTCATGTGAATTTGGTATTCGTTCGATATTTTGATGAGATGTATGTTGTCATCCCTCTAGTAGTGTCATGTGAACGTCGACTACATGACACTTCACCATTGTTTGGGCCTAGATGGAGGAATTGGGAAGTAATAAGTAGATGATGGGTTGCTAGAGTGACAGAAGCTTAAATCCTAGTTTATGCGTTGCTTCGTAAGGGGTTGATTTGGATCCATATGTTTCATGCTATGGTTAGGTTTACCTTAATACTTCTGTTGTAGTTGTAGATGCTTGCAATGGGGGTTAATCATAAGTGGGATGCTTGTCCAAGTAAGGACAGTACCCAAGCACTAGTCCACCCACATATCAAATTATCAAAGTATCGAACATGAATCATATGAACATGATGAAACCTAGCTTGACGATAATTCCCATGTGTCCTCGGGAGCGCTTTCCTTCATATAAGAGTTTGTCTAGGCTTGTACTTTGCTACAAAAAGGATTGGGCCATCTTGCTGCACCTTATTTACTTTCATTACTTGCTACTTGTTACAAATTACCTTATCACAAAACTATCTGTTACCGATAATTTCAGTGCTTGCATAGAATACCTTACTGAAAACTACTTATCATTTCCTTCTGCACCTAGTTGGGTTCGACATTCTTACTTATCAAAAAGGCTACGATAGACCCCCTACACTTGTGGGTCATCAGATACCTTAAAATCTAGGATTGATTTGACACACCTGGGTATCAGACAGGATTTGCAGGTGCAAGATGAAGGTAAACCACGGGATATGGCACCAGCTGTGTACGTCTTGGACAAGGTAAAAATAAAAGAATACTGCGAGTTCTTGTCACGTGTGAGATTCCCACATGGATTTGCTTCCAACCTTGAAAGGAGAGTCAGTGTAGATGGAAACAAGGTAGAAGGGTTGAAAACTCATGACTGCCACGTCCTACTTCAAAGGGTTTTACCTGTTATCCTTAGAGGACTGGGCCGCCCTGACTTATACAGAGCAGTTGTAGAGTTGGGACAATTCTTCGAGGAACTCTGCAGTAGAAATATCAGGGTAGATGCTTTGGAGCGTCTTAGAGACAAGATACCAACTATCCTATGCGACCTTGAGAATATATATCCTCCTGCCTTCTTTGATGTGATGGTGCATTTGGCTGTTCATTTACCTGATGAGGCACTACTTAGAGGTCCAGTACAGTATGGCTGGATGTACCCTATTGAAAGTCAGCTAGGCACTGAGGGATTCCAGCATTATGGGCTCCTCGGGCATCCGGGTTAAGTGATATGGGCCGGACTAATGGGCCATGGAGATACAAGACGAAAGACTTTCCCCATGTCCGGATGGGACTCTCCTTGGCATGGAAGGCAAGCTTAGCGTGTGGATATGAAGATTCCTTTCTCTGTAAACCGACTCTGTACAAACCCTAGTCCCCTTTGGTGTGTACATAAACCGGAGGGTTTAGTCCATAGAGGCAATCATAATCATATAGGCTAGACATCTAGGGTTTAGCCATTACGATCTCGTGGTAGATCAACTCTTGTAACCCCTATACTCATCAAAGTCAATCAAGCAGGAAGTAGGGTATTACCTCCATCAAGAGGTCCCGAACCTGGGTAAACATCGTGTCCCCTGTCTCATGTTACCATCGATCCTTAGACGCACAGTTCGGGACCCCCTACCCGAGATCTGCTGGTTTTGACACTGACATTGGTGTTTTCATTGAGAGTTCCACTGTGCCGTCATCAAAAGGCTCGATGGCTCCATCAATCATCTACAACAATGCTGCTGCAAAGAAGATTTTTCTCCCCGGCCATATCTTTGTATTCGGTGGCTTCGCACTGCGTGCCAACTCGGTTGGCCATCTGAAGCAGATCGACAGCTACGCCCCTGGTCACTGGATCAGTTTTGGAAATCTGAACTATGTCGCTAATAGACTTGATCTTCCAAGGGTTCGCGGCCTCAACCATTGCTCCAGCCTTATATCCGGAGCGCGTCATCAGGTCTGAAGACGGGAGTCTAGAACCCACCGGACTTTCTGCGGTCTTAGAGCTCAACACCGGAAAACCCGAGAGAATAGCGTCTCCGACAATCATTGCAAAGCCGGACTCTTCTCCGGACACTAATTCCTAACCCTGGAGGCCCGCGTCATGCGAGCTCGGCCCAGAGACTTCCGACCCCATCCAAACCCGGCTCTTAAACGAGGCTCTAGACTTAATGCAATCCATCGTCATCACAGAGGAACCGCTTCTGAATCACGCCCAGCCCGGACTAGGGGCTGGAAATAGGGAATTTTACTTCCCACCCACCACCCACTTCATAGCCACTGTTGAGGACTTAACTGACATGTTTGATTATGCCTCCAAAGACATCGACGGTATGGACGACGATGCCAGAGAGGAGTAGGACCAAAACCCGCCGGTCATCGGATGTTGGACGGCCACCTCCTCGTATGACGTATACATGGTGGATACACCTAAAAACGGCGACGGCGATGATGAGAAAAACCCAGTCGAGGACGAACCTCCTGAGATACCACCGAAACATCGACATCAGTGGAGCCGCTCTAAATCACGTTGTGGTAAGAACAACAATACCGGCACCGAAGACAATGATACTTCGGAGAACATCGAAGACCAAGAAGACCCCATCGAACCAACATCCGAACAGGATGATCAGAAGGATGGGCAAGTTGACCCTGACAAGCAAGCAGGGAACAAAGACTCGGAAGACAACAACTATCTGGCACTCTCCGAGGACGATGTGAGCTTCGGTGACGAAGATTTTATCCTACCAGAGGAACCCCTCGAACAAGAACGCTTCAAGCGCCGGCTAATAGCCACGGCTAGAAGACTAAAAAAAGAAACAACAAAAGCTTCAAGCCGACCAAGACCTGCTCAACGATAGATGGACCAACGTCCTGGTAGCCGAAGAATACGACCTTGAATGCCCAGCGAAGAGTTACCCAAAGCTTAAGCTACTACCCCAATTCGATGACAAGGCGCTGGAGCCTATACCACCCGCACGTAATGCGGCTGACGGACCCGACCGCCCACCGCATGGTCGGGATAGAACGGCAACTCAAGCCGAACACTAGCCCACACCACCTCGCCGCAAAAGCAGAGAAACAATAGCTCGGGGATACATATACGACCTATGGCAGGACCTGGAAAATAGAGCAGGTCAGACCAGGTCAATCTACGGATCACGAGGGCATGCTCCGGCGCGATAGGAGGGCTATCAAGCCTCGTGCGATAAACATAACCAACCCCGGGCTGAAAACCGCATACGGACTCCATCCGAACTGCGTCGTGACATGGCCCAATACAGAGGCGCCGCACACCCCCTATGCTTCACCGATGAGGTAATGGAGCGCGAGTTCCCTGAAGGGTTTAAACCCGTGAATATCAAATCATACGACGGCACAATAGATCCCGCAGTATGGATTGAAAATTTTCTTCTCCACATTCACATGGCTCGCAGTGATGATTTGCATGCCATTAAAGACCTTCCCCTAAAACTCAAGGGGCCAGCTAGGCACTGGTTAAACAGCCTTCCAGAAAACTCTATTGGAAGCTGGGAAGACTTGGATGATGCCTTTAGAGACAACTTCCAAGGCACTTATGTCCGACCTTCGAATGCCGATGACCTCAGTCATATAGTACAACAGCCCGGAGAGGCGGCCAGGAAATTCTGGACCAGGTTCCTAATTAAAAAGAACCGGATTGTCGATTGTCCGGATGATGGAGCCCTAGCGGCCTTTAAACACAGCATCCACGACGAATGGCTCACCCGACACCTCGGCCAAGAAAAGCCGAAGTCCATGGCAGCCCTTACAACACTAATGACTCGCTTCTGCGCGGGTGAGGATAGCTGGCTAGCCCATAGCGGTAACAGTACCAGCGACCCCGGCACTTCCGAAACCCGAAACGACAACGGAAGACCTCGACGCAACAAACATAAGCATCAGAGCAACAATGATGATACAGATAATACGACATTCAATGTCGGATTCAGTGGCTCCAAATCCGGCCGACGGAAGAAGCCATTCAAACGAAACAAAGACGGTTCATCAAGCCTGGACCGAATACTTGATCGACCCTGCCAGATCCACGGCACTCCTGATAAGCCTGCCAACCACACCAACAGAAGTTGTTGGGTCTTCAAACAGGCTGGCAAGTTAAATGCCGAACATAAGGCGAAAGGGTTGCCCAGTGAGGATGACGACGAGGAACCTCGCGCACCGAAAACAGAGGGACGGAAGAAATTTCCCCCCGAAGTCAAAATGGTGAAGATGATATACGTCACCCATATCCCCAAGAGGAAGCGCAAGCGTGCACTAAGGGACGTCTATGCGATAGATCCAACCGCCCCAAAATTCAACCCATTGTCGGCCTGTCCGATCACCTTCGATCACAGAGACCATCTGACCAGTATCCGTCATGGAGGTTCGGCCGCATTGGTCCTCGATCCAATCATCGATGGATTCCACCTTACGTGAGTCCTCATGGACGGCGGCAGTAGCCTTAACCTGCTCTATCAGGACATTGTCTGCAAGATGGGTATTAATCCGTCAAGAATCAAGCCCGCTAAAACTACCTTTAAAGGACTGATACCCGGTGTAGAGGCCCGCTGCACGGGCTCAATCACATTGGAAGTGGTCTTAGGTTCGTCCGACAACTTCCACAGTGAAGACTTGATCTTCGATATCGTCCCCTTCCACAGTGGCTACCATGCACTGCTCGGACGAACCGTGTTCGCTCACTTCAATGCAGTCCGGCACTATGCCTGTCAAAAACTCAAGATGCCCGGACCACGCGAAGTTATAACAGTGAATGGAAACATGGAACACTCCCTCCGCACTGAGGAGCACACCCCGGACCTGGCAGCGGAAGTACAGGGTGGCCTAATCAAGCCAACAATTACGTCGACGACCAAGTCCTCGGACACTGTCAAACGACAGTCCAGCTCATCAGGAGCTCGATTAGCAATTCGGCCTCCATCTCATCCCCTACCAAATTGTGGCATATGTACTATGCATACATAATTACGCACTAAAATACCATGGGAAAGGATGGAGGCATAATAAGGACAATGTCTGCAATACGGCTAGACCCTATCAGGACACTCACATTTCCCTTTTTCTTTCCTTTTTTATTTTTCCAGATTCCTTACAACCCACACCACCCTTTCAACGGTACCAAGGCCTCTTTCTGTGGCCTATTAGACCGGTCAATGATCCTCTCGAAGGACAATATACCAAGGAGCAAAGAAGCATAGACGCGTGCCAGAGTACCTAAATGATCCTTAAAGATCACCCCGTCCGCTTTCAGGACGCATGCACAGCTTCCCCTTGTGTTTGGCATGTAAAATAGCCTTGTTCGGCATGCACAGCTTCCCCTTGCACTATTTGTATCAATACGTTTCAACGTATCAATCAGACTACAATGGAAACAGTTTTCAGCCCAAACCTACGTGGTGTTGGCTTATCTCTTAACATATGTTTCCTTGTTTTTGTCTCATTATCATGTACACCTTGGTATGACCTAAATTGCCAGGGGCTTTATTAAGTCGCGTACATCTTTTAAATACTAAAATAAAGTCCGAACACTTTAACAGTGCAATTCGGCGTCCCGAATATAGCATTATATGCATTGGCTCCGAATCATGTCTTTGTTCAATAGTTGGGTTGCCCGGCTCCTGTGCTTGCTACCTTACGTTCCGTCTGATCGGCTAGGGTAGTAAAGGGAGAACTACTGCGATTGTGTTTATGGTTTACCCGGACAAACACCTTAGTAGAGAAAGCCGAAAACTGGCTGTCATGATACGGCAAGAGCTAGTCAGCTATTCCGCGACCAAGTATAAATCTCTTGCGATTTTCTCCGCATTATGCGATAGGCCAGCCTTCACCCGGCTGGGCATTTATAGCACCCAAGTTCGGATAATCTAACAATACTAGGGGCTGCGCCTGCACTCCCATTATAAAACTCATATGGCTAAGTGAGGGCGATAAATCCAGATAGTCCGATTGCCTGGTTTGCCGCACTAACACCTCCTTCATGGACCAATACGCTGGGCCAAGCGTGTGTACGTCTCATACCGAACACCCCCATACTACCTACGAGGGGGTTGAAGCCGACGACTGGCCAACTCTCAAATGTCTTAAACAGACGCACAAGAGAAGATATTCTTAAAACAAGCAACATATCATACATAGGCCTTGTTTCATGCTACAAGATTAAACAACATAGATACATTCATTCAAAAATGATGTCCTTTGAACATTGGCCCTCTATAATGCGTAATCCTCTCAGGACATCATCAAAGTACCACTCCGGTGGGCGGTCCCTCGGTTGCAAGCTTGGCGGCGTCCATCTTCTCCCACTGCACCTTGATACGGGCGAAGGCCATCCGCGCACCTTCGATGCAGACCGACCGCTTCACGACATCAAGCCGAGGGCAGGCACTAACCAGCCGCTTAATGAGACCGAAGTAGCTATTGGGCATGGGTTCGGCGAGCCAAAGACGGATTATCAAATCCCTCATGGCCAATTCAGCCACCCTATGCAGTTCGGTCCATTGCTTCAGCTGGTCGCTGAGGGGCACAGGATGCTCTAGTGCAAGGTACTGCGACCAGAATAGTTCCTCCGTTGAGCTCCCCTCTTTGGCCCGAAAGAACTCCACGGCATCAGCAACACTCCAGGGTAGGTCCGCAAACACTCCTGGAGAACTCCAAATCCGGGTTAGAAAGATATACCTTTTCTTCACAAATTTGCTCTGCATGTTAAAGGCCTTACCCGCCGCAATTTGCCTTGCCTCTTGGATCTCCCGGACAATGCTTTGGGCTTCGGCCCGGGCTTCTTGTGCACTTTGGAGTGCCTTGGCAAGTTCGGAATTTTGCTCCGAACTCTTGCGCTCTAAGGACTCGCATTTGCCTATGGCATCCTTGAGCTCCTGTTGGACTTCCTCCACTCGCGATTCATGTTTAAGGCGGGAGGCTCGCTCCTCCTCTGCCTCCTTCCTGGCCTCGGCCAACACACTCTTGAGGGCCTTGACCTCAGATGTGTCAGCTGCAAACATGATCATAAAACTCATTCAGATAACACATAAGAGCTGACACCATTTCAGACGTGTTCTCAGTATCATGTACCTTGTTTTTCTTCTAACTTCCACCTTAGCTCGGATGCTTTGGTGGCATGGGCAGCTAACGCCTGTCTTGCAGCCTGTTTGTTCAAACAGATATGTATGTTAACCCGCTGCATGAGTTATTAGATCCTCTGTTCGGTTTTTCCTTCCGAACACCGAACAGAGTCTCAGGGGCTACTATCTATACACAGACATCCTTTTTATACAACTAAAAGATACTGTAAAGCACATACCTCAAAGCCTCTTAAAAGGCTAGTGTAGGCTTCGCTCAATCCGCTTTACATGGACTGAACCTTTTCAATCACCATACCCATAAGGGTACGATGTTCTTCCACAATGGTGGCGCTCTGAAGCGCTCTCACCAAAGTGTCTGGTGCCTCCGCATTAACAGAGGTCGCCGGTGTAGTAGGCACGCCCCCTTCTCGCGAAGAGGGTTGCTCATCTGTTTCCGGAACCGTGTGGGTTTCCAGAAAGACATTTGGTTGGGAGCCAAGGTGGACATGGCCCCCATCTCCAGTCTCCATGGGGGTCGGTTCCCCCATGTTTTTGACAGCCGAAGTGTCACCCTTCGGAACCGTCTTGGAAGTCTCCGGCACCTCCCCCTATTCCGGAAGGGTCCTTTGGGATGACACCTCGGTGTTATCTGCGGCAGTGGGGGAGGAAGCTGGTGGAGGCGATTTTCTCTCCATCATGTTCAGACCCAGCGAATTCCCGGAAGAGGAGGATTGCTAGGGGAGGACCTTAACCGGACTGCAGCATACAATTTAAATGCATTACAACTATAAGCCAGAAAAGCTAAAAATATTATATATATATATATATATATATATATATATATATATATATATATATATATATATATATATATATATACAGCCGGTCTATTCTGATAATATTATCAGAATAACTATTCTGATAACACTTCCACACTGCATGCTCAGCGCTTTCTTTAGCTAGAGCACTGCATTACAGAGACTAGTGAACTTCGTGTCGTAAAAAACTGTACGCAGTGTTTTTTCAGTACTGTTTTTGCTCTAGTTTTTTAACCGTTTATCGGAACGAGGCGTATGATATACCGTTGGAAAGCTATGGATTAGGTGCAACTTCGCCATGTTGAAAACTTTTCGAGATTCCTCTTGGTTTAAGAGCAGTTTCAAAAATCGTGCGATGGATGACGAGTGACAGCGAGCGTATTTTCGTGATTGTTTCTAAACCGCTCATCAGAATAAGGCAAATGATACGCCGTTGGAAAGATATCGTCGAGTCTTATCTTTTTCATATCTATTATTTTCTCTAATTCATTACGGTTCAAGAGTAGTTTCGAATTTACTAAATCGCGGAATTCTGTTTTTTTGAATTTTTTGTAATTTTCGGTACTGTTTTTGCTCTAGTTTTTGAACCCTTTGTTGAAACGAGGCGTGTAATACGTCATTGGAAAGCTATGGACAAGGCGCAACTTTCATATGTAGAAATGGTTTTGAGATTCCTTACAGTTTTAAGTTAATTTTGAAAATCGTGCGGCGGACGATGAGTGACAGCGGCCGTTTTTCGCGAATTTTTTACAAACCTTTTGTCGAAATGATTCAAATGATATGCCATTGGAAAGATATCGACGAGACACAACTTTTTCATGTAGAACACTCTCTCTAATTCCATACGGTTTAAAAGCAGTTTTAAATTTACCGAAATGCGGATACTGTTTTTCGCGACACCCAAATCGACGTGCGTACTTCATCCGACTGAAAACCGCACTGCATCGGACGAAAAACCGCAGTGCATCAGACGGGTAAGAGAACTGCATGATTTCTTTTATTCAAATGTAATTTTTTTCAAGGACGAGAAAGCAGAGTGCACTTCACATCGGGTGTAAATGGACCACAACGCTATCAAGAAGTGAGCGGCATTACTTTTTTTCCCTCCCGTAATATTTTTTTTCACTTACGGGATGAACAACATCATACGGCCGACCGCACTGCTTCAAAATGAAAAGTGCACTACATCGAACGGGCAAGCGAGCTGCATAATTTCTTTTGTCAGGCGTAACTTTTCTCATACAAATTTTTGTTGTTGTTTTTTTTACTTTTTTATGAATGAGAGTGGACCGCAGAGACTAGGGCAAGTGAACCGCGACATATATCAAAGTGAACCTCATTACAATCTTTGTTGTTGCGCTATTTTTTTGCACTTTCATGTTGGGGGCAAGTGAACAGCATCACTCTCAAAAGTGAACCACATCCGAGGACCAAACGCACTTCAAGTGTTGATGTAGTCGACTGAATTTTAAGACACACAAAACAAATTGCACTTCATACAAAGGGGTAATGAGCTGTAGATGGGAGACTAGCAAACTTCACCAAAACACACCGATTCACACCAAATTTTTGGAGTTGGCTGAACCAAACAAAACAAAACAAATCAGTGGTCCATGGTGTACTGCACGGCCAAGGGACGAGCCGGTCGCCATCAGCAAAGAACTACAATGAAAGAGTTGGGTACTGCACCAGCGATCCAACTAACCTGCAACCAAGAGGAACCTAGACTGCTGGCCGTCAGCGGAGAACTACAGTGAATAATTTGATCTGGGCATTTTTTTGTACCTGGTGGTATGCCATGGGAAGAAGACTGCTGGAGTGGGCACTGCAGGCCGCAACGGAGGGCAAAATCATGTTGACCCTCGTTGTCGTGCTTTTTCATCCCCATGGCTCTATCTATAGCAATATTAGTTTAGGCGGGGTACAATCCACGCAAAAGTCTTTAGATTATAGCCTGACATCATTTCTGATGGGACAAAATACATACCTTGTTGGTCGTGTCTCTGTTCCTGGGGACAACCTTGGTACCTGAATTAAGATGTAACAAAGGGAACATGCACCAGAACTGGTTTAGTTATACAATGAAGTCCCTAGCGTTGATATAACTTTTGATATAGATGTCAGAGTACCTTCTCGTTGCTCTTTAACCTGCGAGCACATGCCGCATGTATCTCATTTTTTCTAGTGCTAGCGCCTGATGGCCTTCAGACTCCAATTGCCTGAAGATATGAATTGCATCTGTACTGCACGCCGTGCATATCCGCTCAACGCCAATGTGTGGTCGTTGCACTACACTAGCTCACACCATGGACTGTATGTATCCAGGAGAACTGCACGACAACAAAATCTGCAGCGGAAGATGCTTGGACAGTTTACGCACCCGTCGTTGGCCCGACATCACACCATGCAGTGGCTCACGAGCAGCATCCAGCAAACTACACGACAACAAAATCTGCACACGGCAAACTGCACGCACGAGCTAGGCGAGCCACACGCCCGCACAACCGAGCTTCATGCGGCTCGGCCGAGCAGCACTCCCGTCATCGGCGAATTGCAGCCCACATCAATGACGCGCGCGCCATTGGACTGCACGGAGTTGCCGGCCGTACTGCACAGGCTGAGATGTGGGAGTTGGGGGGCAGCTCGCTGGGAAGCCCAGCCGGAGATACAGAGAAAAGGACAAAGCCCAGGCCGACACCATGGTCAACAAGCTCCAATCTCGACGGTGGGAGCACCGGAGAAAGCTTGACACGTGCACCATTTTGATTGTCGTCAAACGGGAAGAGGTGGGGGAGGAGCAGGGCTCCAGATCTGGGAGTGGTGATTGTGGTGGCCGGGTCAAGGCGGGAGATTGGGAGAACAGGGAGGTGAGGCGTCGACTAGCATGAAGAATTGGAGTAGAGAGGTTAGGGAAGGGAGGGGATTTCACGGTGGCATTGGATGAACCACACGAGGGTGCGCGACGCACTGCTCGTAGGATCCGGCTGCACTAGACCAGGTGCGAAGCCAAACTGCACGGAGAGGTGGTCACCCCTCTTGTCCTCGTTGCAAGGGGATTGGTGGACGTCAATAGCAACGAGCATCACGCACACAAGGGGAGAGGCAGTTTCCGTCGGTGTGTCGGCTCCATAGCCGGTGACGGGGCAGCGCGCGGGGCTGTGGTCGGTTGGACCCTTTGCTGGAGCATCTCCTGCCCCCTCTGCCAGCGACGGGAGGAAGTCGAAGGAGGGCACTGCACAGGCCTGCCTCCCCGCCATGGTCGTCGTGGCCACCCTGGTTCCCACCACGGCCCTCCCCGTCGACAGATCCAGTCCGGGCACTGGCAGATCTTGGCGGATCCGGCGGCCCTATGTCGTTGAGCTGGACGCCATGGCAGGGGAGGCAGCACGGCGATGTAGGGCAGGGGCGGGGGAAATTGAGGTGTGGGAGGGGAGCGGGGCGGCGGCCTGGGGTGGTGCTCCGGCAGCGGCAATGGTGTAAAGTGGACAGGGGGCGGCGCGGCGGCGGCCTGGGTGGTGCTCCGGCGGTGGCGCTGGTAGAAGGTGGAGGGAGGTGGGGGTTTGGTCTGGGAGAGGAGGCAGGTGGTTGGGGATGAGCCGGGTGGGGTTCGATTCGCCGGCGGGAGAGTACTCGGGTGTTATCATAATAAGCTCGGTGTTATTAGAATAAGACTCTTAAGGGTGTTATCATAATAGACCCACCCCATATATATATAGTGTTACTATTCATCACCTAGGGTGCAGAATAAGTTATTCTTCACCCGAGGTAATCTTATGATCATTTCATAATTAAATTACGTTTGGAATTCAAATAGTTACATTCCTATTGATTCACTATGTAAAATTTGACATAAGAAAATAAAAATATAGGTCATAAGACAAGAAAATTTACAGTTTATGTGTATTTTAGACTATATTTTTACGTTTGTAATTTTACATAACATAAAATATTTTTTACGGCGATTATATATTTTCTTACGGTCCCTTTTTGCGTCAGAAATAAGACAAAACTTACGGAACATAAAATTACGGTGCATTGATGGTAAAATAGAGGGGGTTGAAGAATAACTATTCCTCACCCAGGGTGACAAATAGCGCGACTCTATATATAGTATAAACACTATTCTGATCACAGGATCAGAATAATATTCTGATCACAACATGAACTTCCCGAGTAACGCGCCTGACCTTCCCCGAGTACTAGGTTAAACTTCAGCTAAAAGGTGTCCAAACGGGGCTTGTGATATACCGTTCGAAAGCTATGGACATCACTATCATGACCCAAATTAAATTTTTGGCAAAATGTAAGCGATTTAAGAGCAGTTTTGAAAACCGTTTTTTCCTCATACAAAAAATGTGAATCGTATTTTCGATCGCATTTCTAAACAGTTTATCGGAATGAGGCAAATAATATGGCGTTGGAAAGCCGCTGCAAAACCGCTCCTTCCACATGTTGAAAGTTTTCTGTAATTCCCTATGGATAAAGAGTAATTTGGAAAATTGTAGATTTTGCAAACCAAACACCCGAGTTCGAATTTCCGATGCCATTTATAAACGGCTAATCCAATTGAGGCAAATAATATGGCGTTGGAAAGCTTATGAAAATTCGCAACTTTTTCATGAAAAGTGTTTTCTAATTTTGAACGGTTTAAAAGTAATTTAGAAAATGATACAAGTTCCACCGGGTTTGTATTTTCAAGCTAATTTTTTAACCGCACGTCCGAATGCAACAAATGATATGTCGATGGAAAGATTGAACAAATGCAAAACTTTTTTGTATATATTGTTTCTCCCAATTCCTTACGGTTTTAAGTCAATTTTTAAAATGGCTAAAAACGTATTTTCCCCGTAATTTCTACAAACTTTATCGGAATGAAACAAATAACATACCGCTGAAAAGCTACGAAAATTGCGAAACTTTTCCATGTTGATGGTTTTCTCTGATTCCTGGCGGTTTTCAAGTCATTTCGAAAACGGCAGGATCATTCGTTCTGCCATTATCGCGAAACAGATTCTTCGAAAATGCACCGCGTGAAGAACTTGAACTTCTCAGCATTGTCTACTTGAACTTCACTCTGTTTTCGACGTCCTTTTTTTTGCTCGCAGATGTCCATCCACTACTCGTAGTTCTCCATCCACTCCCCGGAATTCGGCGGGTGATATACCGATGGAAAACTGCTTTAAACACGCAACTTTCCCGTGTTGATTATTTTTTCATACTCACGATGGTTTTAGAAGTTTTTCATCTGAGATTCATCCACTATAGTAGTTGAACTTCTTGCTGTTTTCAGTTGAACTTCTGTGACATATTTTCGTTTGTAATTTTCTCATCCATCGTCAGTGTTACACAAATGATATTCCTTTTGTACAAATCTCTCTCATAATAATTTTTTTAACTTTCTCCGACGAAAGACTTGAACTTATAAGAACACAACTTTTAACCTTTACTTTTTTTATTCTTTTTAATACAAAATGCGCACCATGTAGTATATGAACTTCTGGCAGTTATCAACCTGAACCTCTCTCGGTTACGTGAAAATATTTGAGTTTTTTTATGAATTTTTAATATGATTTTTCTTAATCCTTTTTATGAATTTTGAAGCGCTCTATTTTTAATAGTAGAACTTCTTGTTATTTTATTTTTGAACTTCTTCTTTTCATTCTTTAATAACGAGGAAAAAAACTAAGTTTTCTATAATCATCGAACTTCTCCATCTTTTTAATATCGACTTCCTGGTTTTATTTCTTGATCTTTTTTATGAAATTTTGAAGCGTTATATTTTAAAAGTTAAACTTCTTGTTTTTCATTTTTGAACTTCTTGTTTCCATTCTTTATTAACGAGGAAAATCTGAGTTTTATATAATCATCGAACTTCTCCATCTTTTTAATATGGACTTCCTGGTTTTATTTCTTAATCTTTTTTATGAAATTTCGAAGCGCTCTATTTTTTAAAAGTTGAACTTCTTGTTTCCTTTCTTTAATAACGAGGAAAATCTGAGTTTTCTATAATCATCGAACTTCTCCATCTTTTTAATGTGGACTTCCTGGTTTATTGCTTAATCTTTTTTTTTTCAATTTAAACTTCATGGTTGATTCTTCAATACTAAGGGATATTTGAGTATTTTAATAACGGTAAAATCTTATTTTCTAAATAAACATCGAACCACTTCATTATTTTCGTTTGAACATCTAGTTTCTTTAGAAATGTGGAAAAGCTATTTTTAAACTTTTTTTAGTAGTTCCTTTTTTTAATTTGAACTTCTTCATTTTATACTTTAGTAACGAGAAAAATCTGAGTTTTCATAATCTTTGGACTTCTCTTTTATTTTAATTTGAACTTCTTAGTCTTATTCTTAGAAAAAATATGGTTTTAAATAAGGATCAAACATTTTTTTAAAAAAATAAACTTTAAACTTTTATTTTTTCCAAGAAACGGAAAGATTTGAGTTTTTCTATATCCATCGAACTTCTCCTTTTTTTAATTTGAACTTCTTTATTTTATTTTGTGGTAACAAGGAAAATATGAGTTTTGTCATAAATATGAAATTTCTCTATTTTTGTAACTTGGACTTCTTGATTTATTTCTTTTAGTAAAGACGATATCCTAGTTTTGTAATAAATATTGAATTGTCCATTATTTCAATTTCAACTTCTATAGTTTTTTTAAAAAAAATAGAAACAATAAAAGTCCTTTTTTATTATTTTTGAACTTCTCTATTTTTAAAATTTGAACTTCTAGTTTTTTTATTTTAGAAATGGTGAAATATCCGCTTCTAAGTGTCCTTTACTTTTGAACTGCTCTATTATTTCTGTTTGAATTTCCTATGATCTTCTTGATTGTCTTTAGTGATTAAAAAAATTTGAGGTTTTAGTAAACATTGAACCACTCCGCTTCTAGGGTTTTTTTAAGGTGTGTTGTGAGTAGAACTCCGAATTTGAGTTGTCGGTGCATTTGAACTTATGCGATATTAGTAAAAAAACATAGCCAATTTGCGCATTTTTGGAATCTTTTCTAAATGGTTGACCTTGAACTTCTCGACATGTTTCACTATACACACCTTTTTTGTATGTAATAACTTTTTTATGTCGAATGTCTCCCTGAATGTATATGAGCTTACCTAAAAAATGTATGTGAGTTTCTTTTTTCAGTGGTGTTTTTGTTGCTAACATGGCACCACATAGATCCCTTAAATTCCCTTTTTGTTTCATACCTTCTAATGCAATGGATTTGCACGGCATGCATGTTTATAGAAATTATAGAAGTTAATTGGTTCGAGATAAAAGGAAACACTGAAATAATTTATTCCATATTTGGCATAACCACCGGCACCTTAGGAACATATCCAGTTTTTAAATTTAGAAATGGCGAGAATCTATTTTATGAATTTTGAACTCTTCTATTTGTCAAAATTTGAACTTCTTGATTTTTTATTTTTGAACTTCTAATTTTCATTCTTTAATAACGAGGAAAATTTGAATTTTGTATAAACATCAAATAGCTCCTTTTTAACATTTTTTTTTAATTTGGACTTCTCAGGTTTAACATGAAAAAAAAGATTGTACAAAGATTTTGGTTGTTTTTTGTTTTGTTTTCTCATTGTCTACAATTTTTGTTCCATGGCCTTCCCTTTGATTTTTAATCATTAACTTGAACTCCCCACGGATCTTTTTTCCATGGACTTGAATATAGATACTGATATGTTTGAAACAACACTTGTGAGGCCCACTTAAATCTGAATCCACTGAACAATATTATTTTAATCTATCTTCTTCTCATTATTTAGTACTACTCTGCACATTTTTTCATAGGTGTTGTCGCTCACGGGCATTTAGCACAAGCACCTAATGTTCTAGTACAAGAAACGACCAAATGAGAATCAACAAATTATTTGCAGCACACACTTTCTTGTATACCATATACTTATCCACCAAGAACCTGGACGAATGTTCATTAGCACAAACTGTAAAAGTGAGCTGTCAAAAACACACACAGACGTTCAGTAGCAGTACGTGTAGCCGTCCAAGTACAGCCACAGCAGCAGCCATCCAAGTACAACCACAGTAGCAGTCGTCGAGCAGACAAAGTGCAATAGTAGCTCGCCTCCCATACAGTGAGCACACATAGATCAAACTAAAAAGGCTGGCCAGACCGGACTTCATAGGCGGCAAACCCACACCATACGCACTGCACCCGCATGAGCAAGAGGCGTCGCTGGGATCCCACGCGCCTCCTACGCACCTCCTCTGCTGTGCCGGCATGCGTGGCCATTGTCCTGGGGCTGGCGCTGCAGAGAACCTTCCTTTGGGAAGGTCAAGGTGGTCCTAGTGAGAAGGACAGCCGCCGCTAAGTTCATTTTTTGCAACTGCTGGATTCTGATTGCTGGTACATCAAATCCATTGGATCATACAATATAGAGAGCAGATTTTAAAACAAACAACAAAACAACAAGAAACAACTGCTGCTTGTTGCTAACGAACGGGGACAGAGAGAGATAGAGGTAAGACTGGAGCATGTGTGGAAGAAATGGGTGAGAGATGGAGCACGACAGCCGTCGCCGTGCTGCAGCTAGTAGGGCTGTGGTGGAGAAGCGGCTGCAGGTGCGAGATCCCAGCCGTAGGCAGCGGCACGCAAGAGATGGGGGTGCGGGGGCGCCGAGTTGGGACGTTCGTGGGCGGAGACACGCCGGAGATGGCGGCGCGGTGCACAGGATCGCGGCGCGGAGATGGTGGTGGGCGCGTGGGTACCATGGAGGCATGGGCAGGCGTCACGGCGGCGGCTCGGCGTGCAGGGCGGCAGGTCGTCGGAGCCTTGTGGTGGCAGTGCGGCGCGTAGGGCCAGAGGACGTCGGAGCCTCGTGGCGGCGGTGCGGCGCTCATGTCCAGAGATCGTCGGGGCTTGTGTGCGTGGGTGTGGGCGGCGGCTCCGGTGGCCGTCAGCACACGCGGGTGTGGCGGCGAATCCGGCGGCCGGCAGCGCTGCAGCGAAGGTGGGGGATGGTGTGGGGATCGTGGTGGAGTGCGCAGATGGGTCGGGGTGGGTGGAGAAAGGGTTTTCTTTTTTTTTTTCTCCACTGGTTTTTGGTTCCGGAGTTCGGGTGGATCCACTCGTGTCCATATAGGGCGCTCGGCCTGGGGCGTCACTCCTCGGCGTCCGATTTGGAGTCATCTGTGAGGGATGTCCTTCCTTTCTGGGACGCATCCGCCTCTAGATCGGCGGAGGCTGCCCTTTTCTTCTTCTCCCTCTTAGGAGGGGAGTTGCTCGTTTCCTCCTCCTCCTCTTCCTCTTCGTCAAGGGAGGAGAGGATTTCGGTGTCGTCGGACACTAGTCTGAAGCACCCTTACGGCGGAGGCCGCTCTTGGCCTCCTTGCCCTTCCCCTTGGCTTTCTTTTCCGGCACTTGGTACGGCGCCGGGATCAGCATCCTCGTCAATAGAAGAATAGTTGGTTCTTTGGGCAGTGAAGCCGGACAGTGAATCTGGTCCCCTTTCTTCATCCAGCCCTGCAAAAGTAAATGGAGGGTTTAGTGTGCTTCTTGGATTCGCAAATTAAGCTTATCAAAGAACTTACGGGGGTCGCAGTGTGGGTGTTGTCGTAGCCGAGGTCTTCGATTGCATCTGGCCATGACTTATGGGTCTTGAAGAGCAGCTTCCACATATCTTCGTGCTTCGTGCCGAAGAACCGCTGCAGGGTCTGGGGACCGTCCGGGTTGAACTTCCACATGGGCTCTTGACGCGCCTGACATGGGAGAATCCGGCGGAAAAGCATCACCTGGATCACGCTGGCGAGGCTGGTATTTTTATCTACCATGCTCTTGATGTGCTTCTGCAACACCGTTACCTCGTCAAACGACACTCAGTCCTGGCCCTTGTTGAGCCAGGATGCCAGCCGCATTGGGGGTCCGGACTTGAACTCCGCAGGAGCAGCCCACGTGGAGTCATGAGGCTCTGTGACATAGAACCACCAATGCTGCCATCCCTTCACAGTCTCCATGAAGGTGCCCTGAGGCCAAGTGACGTTGGGCAGTTTGCTCACCATAGCGCCACTGCAATCCGCGTGCTGGCCATCCACCACTTTCGGCTTCACATTGAAGAACTTGAGCCATAGGCCGAAGTGGGGGGAAATACGGAGGGATGCCTCGCATATGACGATAAATGCCGAAATGTTGAGGAAAGAATTTGGGGCTAGATCATGGAAATCTAGCCCGTAGTAAAACATGAGGCCGTGGACGAAAGGATGAAGGGGAAACCCCAGTCCGTGAAGAAAATGAGGGATAAACACTACCTTCTCGCCGGGCTTTGGAGTGGGGATGATCTGCTTTTTGGCTGGAAGCCGGTGGGCGATCTCCTTGGCTAGGTACCCCGTTTCCTGGAGTTCCTTGATGTTTTTCTCTGTGACGGAGGAAGCCATCCACTTGCCCTGCGCTCCAGATCTGGATATGGCAGGAGTACTTTCTGGGAACAGAGAGGATTGAAGCTTGGGCACTGGAGCCTGAGGGCGGATGGGCTAAGGAAGGGGAAGGCGTGGGGTAAAAAGGGGGAATCTTATCTCCTTATAAAGGTAGTGAATATCATGCGTCCCCCATGAGCCTTAAAGCTCGCCTATTTCCAAGGGGTCGTGCGAAACAGCACGGTTGGTTTCCCCAAACCCGTATTGATGAGAATCCCGTAATAAGGGGGCACGATCTCTGCTTTGACAAGACGTGTCGTCGGTGGTTGCGTCTCGAAACGCGAAACAGGGGGCCAAAAACAGTTTGAAATAATAAAACGGCCGGATGTAACGTCCCACCAGTGAAATCTTTAGAAGACAAAACTTATCTATATTCTGCCTTGTAATTTAGAGGTATGACTGTTGTACAGAGTCGGATATAGTACTAACGATCAAATGCTTTGAAGTGTTCGGAGGAGGAACCCGCCTTGCAATGTCAAAGACAATCTGCGCGCCAGACACATCGTCATTGAAGACTGGTTCAGGGGCTACTGAGGGAGTCCAAGATTATGGGCTCCTCGGGCGTCCGGGCTAAGTGATATTGGCCGGACTAATTGTCCATGGAGATACAAGACGAAAGACTTTCCCCGTGTCCGGAGGGGACTCTCCTTGGCGTGGAAGGCAAGCTTAGCGTGCGGATATGAAGATTCCTTTCTCTGTAAACCGAATCTGTACAAACCCTAGCCCCCTCCGGTGTCTATATAAACCGGAGGGTTTAGTCCATAGAGGCAAGCACAGTCATAATCATATACGTTAGAGATCTAGGGTTTAGCCATTACGATCTCGTGGTAGATCAACTCTTGTAACCCCTATACTCATCAAAGTCAATCAAGCAGGAAGTAGGGTATTACCTCCATCAAGAGGGCCCGAACCTGGGTAAACATCGTGTCCCCTGTCTCCTGTTACCATCGATCCTTAGACGCACAGTTCGGGACCCCCTACCCGAGATCTGCCAGTTTTGACACCGACAGGCACTTTCAATGGCTATGTTAGGAACAGAGCTAGACCCGAGAGTTCCATTGCAGAGGCCTACATTGGTATAGAAGCGTTGACATTCTGCTCAAAATACATTGAAACAACTTATCAGCTTAGCAAAGAGGTGGGTGAAGACAATCCCGGGCTCAATGTTTTCGATTATTCTATTCGAGTTACAGGGAAGAGTCGACAAGAGGACAAACCTAAGGATTTGGACAAAATGGTTTGGTATGTGTTGAATAACTATCCTGAGATACTACCTTATATCAAGTAAGTGCTAAGTACTGCAGCTTATACATCGTAATCTACTAAACTTGTAGCACATTCTTATATATTTAGATGTTTGACGTGACCACTATGTTGTGCAGCATCTACAAAAAGGAGTTACGGCCGCAAAATCCAAGAAACATTGACAAACTAGTTATGGCAAGATTTGCGAAATGATTCAAGACCCATGTAAGCTTTTGAATTGCACTATCAATTTTTTTAATATATTGAGTACATAAGATGATCAACTTGTCTATTTTCTAACCATAGGTTAAGAAGACGCGGGAGGATGGGCAGGCAGTTGATGATGCCCTTTACGCACTAGCAATGGGTCCTGATACTCGGGTAAGACATTATGAATCTTGCGTTGTTGGAGATGTGCACTACAACACCCTTACACGCGATGAAGGCAAGAAGGCACAAAACAGTGACATCATGAGCACGGATACGTACGACAGAGAGACAACTAAAATGTATGCTAACATAACAGACATTGTCTAGTTGTAGTATATCTCCAGTTTCGAGGATCATCGATGTGTAGTTCTGTTGTGTTGTCATTGGTATAACCTGTTTTCCAGGATCGCAAAACCCAGAGCTAATGATTATTTCAAATCCATCAATGTCAAGGCGGCGTACCAGACCAACGAGCATTTTATTTTGGCAAATCAAGCAACATAGATATATTTCTTGGAAGACACATTTGCATGTAGTGATGACTGGAGAGTATTGCAAAGGTTTGAGCAGAGGAATTCGTTTAATGAAGTTGCACAACAAGATGATGCTTACACTGCTCCTGATGTACAAGATTCCATAGATGTTCCTAATATCTTTGAGAACCATCACGTCAATCACGCTGGCGAAAAGATTGCCTGTCGTGCTGTGGACATACAAGAGTTGATCAAGAAGAAGCTCACGTTCGAGGACATTGAGGATGAAGAAGAAGATGACACTCTGGGGAATTATGATTCAGACTGATACACATGGAGAAGATGTTGACATTGCTGCTGTGGATGATGATTAGATTGCTTTTGTCATATTTGCCTGTCAAAAGACGTTTTTTTATCTACTATGTAAAATTGTGTTTTCCATGACAACTGAAACCTGATGAACATATTGTTTAGAATTTTTCTGTGAGAACATCACTTGTTATGTATGTTCATTTGTGATTGGTGATTGTATAACGACTAAAACATGATGACAATGTTGTTTAGTTGTACTCATATTTGGCTGTGAAACTTGAATTAGATGACATAGTTTGCTGTTGGATTGCAATTTGTTCGACGTCTTTAAATGGGAACAAAGCTGACCCAACAGGGCCTTTTCTAATTTATTTATTACCAAAAGGGCATCTACTATTTATTTATTTATGAGCAAAAGGCATACCCCCCGATTTCCGTTAATAGAAATCATTAGATGTTCACAACACTACGCCCAGCCTGCTATACAGGTTTCATTCATTACTAGTTTCAGCAAAGTGCTCATGTCATAGCCACTGAATACATCATGACTGCTACATACACTCCAAATAAAGAGACAATCATCCTACAGAGCACATCGATTTTTTCCATTATCTTCACAAGGTCTTTCATCTCCTCATTGCTATCAAGGCCGTTCAGTAGCTGTTTCTTGGCCATGATCAGAGGAACTGCATCTTTAACCTTCTGCTCTGCATCTTCCTCTTCTGTCGTTCCTTCAGTTACTTGTCCAACACCCCAATCTGCTGGTATGGGGATCCCTCGGCTAACCAAATAATCAACGTAGTTGCATTCCCCCACATCAGCAACTTCCCAGAAATACAAATCACACAAATCTTCCCTTTTCTGCACGAATCAAATTGGAAGATCATCAACCAAACTATTAAAAGAATCAGCAACTGAAAGCAGCAGAACAACACTTAAACATATTATTGCCCCATGATTCGGGCGTTTGTAGAAGACTCGGTCAGGGTTGAGGATTGTGGTTGAGACGCGAGGGATGACTCTGCGTGATTTGCAGCAGTGGCACCACACCAACGGCAGCGGGTTGCGATGAGCAACCGGCTGCGGTGCGTGCGCCAGCGGGGGTGTGATGAGACCCACGGGCGATGGTACGGGTGGCGACTTGGCGCATTCTAGTTGTTGCCTGCTGAAGAGCAGGTGGACGAGCAGCTAGCGGACATGGTTGCTGCAGCCAGAGCTTCTGATGCTAGGCAGAGTAAGTAGAGAAGAGGAGAAGTGAATGTTGGATATGTCGGTTTCATTACTTGTAGAGTAGCATAGCACCACATATAGTCACAGTCTAGGTTTGGATTTGAACCAGCTACAGGAGCACATCTCTTTTTTTTCTAAAACTCAGCAACGTCTCTTTACTGGTACACTAGCTTGTTTTGTACGCCTTCTCAAGTCTTTGATTTTCTTTCTTTTTATTGCGAGGAAGGAAGGAGGACAAAATTGAGAGTTCCTGGGACTCGAACCCAAGACCTCTTGGTTGAAAACCAAGGGTGCTAGTCACTTATGTGGCGAACGTTCCCTGGGAGGAGGAGGGCAGACGAACGCATTTTCCTCGCAGTTTTAGTTGCGACGCAAGATCGAACGGTCACAGTTTTGGGAATGTTATCACGCGAACGAGCCCAGTTTTTCTTTTCTTTCTATATATAAAAAAGTATGCTACTTGATGTCAGCTTAGTCAACAAACGATTGTGCCAACCTTGACTGTTGCATTGACATTCAACGTCTGTCATGTTTCTTCAGTCTCTTCTTCCTCCAGCCGCCAAAGCCAAACCCGCGCTGGCGGGACCGCCTGCTCCCGCCTCCCACGGCTGGTTGTGCTGCCGCGCATGCATCGTGGCCACATCGCACCCTAAAACTCTGCGCATCTTCCCCGGCTCCTGTTTGTTCCCGTCCGAGAGGCCTTACCATCATCCTTCGCCTTGGTTCGCTTGCCACGGCGCCCTCCGGTGTTGTCAACATGGTCAACAATTGAGAGGAATAAGGAGATGACTATACATGGTGAGGATGACGGTAGGGACCCAGCAGCGCGCATAATAATTTTGGTTTTTTTGGACGGAGAAGGGTATCAACTGGGTTGTTCGGGAGCTGTGGCCCGTCTAGCACATGGCCAGCCCAGTTTCTTTTTTTTCCTTTCTGAAAATGGCTAGCCCAACTATTTTGTTTTTTGCAGAATAACCAACATAGGCCTACTTGCTTTTCTACGCCCTGCTGGGCCGGAAATCTTTAAGACGAGGAGGGATGCATTTTGCCTAGAAAATGGGCTATAAGTAATAAGAAATAGGCTATAAGTAATATTAAATGGGCTGTAAAATGGAAAAATACATCAAACAGGCAATTAGTTCCAAAGTACTTTTTTCTTTCGGATTTTGATATTTTAAATTTCATTGTTTTTGTGCGGGTAAAATTTCATTGGATTTAAATTAAGGTATCTTTAGTTTTTAAATTAATTTGAATCTGGCTAGAAATTTCGGGCTGTATGCTATTTGGGACAGATTTGGAGGCTGACTTGTGGGTCTACTAGGTTGACGTGTACGAAAGGCTTTGTCAACTTAGTCCACAAACGATTCTAGCAGCAGTAATCCAACGGCCGTGCTGCTTCTTCAATATTTGATCTTCTTGCTCCAGCCGCCCAAACCAGCGCCGGTGGGACTGCCTGCTCCCGCCTCCCGTGGCCGGCTATGCTGCCGCACAGGCCGCACCACCCCACCCTACTCCATTGCTGGCCAGGCCATTCCTCTACTCACCCACACCTCCTGTTATTTTTTGGCGATGGTAGCTGGACCAGTAAACCCTCGTACTCCCCACTGCGTGGGAAACCACTAACGAGTCTTCCCTGGCTCCGTGTCGTTCCCTTCCTAGGCCTCACCGTCGTCCACCGCCCTGGTGCTCTTGGCGCGCCGTGGTCAACGTGGTCAATGAACGACATCCATCGGGCATGGACTGTACATGAAGAGGCTGACAGCTGGGTCCACGGCCGCACACAAGAAAATGCCTCCTTATTACGTGCAAAATAATGATTCCTCCACCTGACATCTGGGACCCACCGGAAGGGCCTCCGTATTTCGTGAAAAAATGTTCCCCCCACTGATAGGTCGGACCCACCAGCTATATCTTCGCACGCAAGGAAGTGCCTCCTTATTACGCATAAAAAATGAATACTCCCCTGCTAGCTGGGACCCAGCATAGTGGGAGGCCAACATGTGGGCCTACTAAGTTGATGGGGATGGAGGGCTTTGTCAACTTAGTCAATATGAACGATTCTAGCTCCAGTGACCGTACGGTGTCCATCCAACAACCATAGTGCTTCTTCAACCTCTGGTCTTCTTGCTCCAGCCTCCCAAAGCAGCGCCGGTCGTGTCGCCTGCTCTTGCCTCCCGTGGCCAGCTATGCTTCCGCGGAGGCCTCACCGCCCCCTACTACTCCCACCGCTAGCCAGGCCCTACGGCGACGGCAGCCTCACACCGCAGCCGAACCAGTGAACCCTCATTCTCCTCTCCGCGTGGGCATCCACTGCTGTGTCTTCCCGGCTCCGCGTCGTCCCCTTCCTAGGCCTCACTGTCATCCACCGCCTTGCTGCTCTCGACGCGGTGTGGTCAATATGGTCAATGACTGACTTCCATCGGAAAAGTACTGTGCATGGAGAGGCTGACAGCTGGGTCCACGGCCGCAGCAAGAAAGTGCCTCCTTATTACACGGAAAATAATGATTCCTCCACCTGTGATGACCCACAAGTATAGGGGATCTATTGTAGTCCTTTCGATAAGTAAGAGTGTCGAACCCAACGAGGAGAAGAAGGAAATGATAAGCGGTTTCCAGCAAGGTATTCTCTGCAAGTACTGAAATAAGTGGTAACAGATAGTTTTGTGATAGGATAATTTGTAACGAGCAACAAGTAACAAAAGTAAATAAAGTGTAGCAAGGTGTCCCAATCCTTTTTGTCGCAAAGGACAAGCCTGGACAAACTCTTATATAGAGAAAAGCGCTCCCGAGGACACATGGGAATATCGTCAAGCTAGTTTTCATCACGTTCATATGATTCGCGTTCGGTACTTTGATAATTTGGTATGTGGGTGGACCGGTGCTTGGGTACTGTCCTTACTTGGACAAGCATCCCACTTATGATTAACCTCTATTGCAAGCATCCGCAACTACAACAAAAGTATTAAGGTAAACCTAACCATAGCATGAAACATATGGATCCAAATCAGCCCCTTACGAAGCAACGCATAAACTAGGGTTTAAGCTTCTGTCACTCTAGCAACCCATCATCTACTTATTACTTCCCAATGCCTTCCTCTAGGCCCAAATAATGGTGAAGTTTTATGTAGTCGACGTTCACATAACACCACTAGAGGAGAGACAACATACATCTCATCAAAATATCGAACGAATACCAAATTCACATGACTACAAATAGCAAGACTTCTCCCATGTCCTCAGGAACAAACGTAACTACTCACAAAGCATATTAATGTTCATAATCAGAGGGGTATTAATATGCATATAGGATCTGAATATATGATCTTCCACCAAATAAACCAACTAGCATCAACTACAAGGAGTAATTAACACTACTAGCAACCTACTAGTACCAATCCCAGACTTGGAGACAAGAATTGGATACAAGAGATGAACTAGGGTTTTCAGAGGAGATGATGCTGGTGAAGATGTTGATGGAGATTGCCCTCTCCCGATGAGAGGAGCGTTGGTGATGATGATGGCGATGATTTCCCCCTCCCGGAGGGAAGTTTACCCGGCAGAACAGCTCCGCCAGAGCCCTAGATTAGTACCGCCAAGGTTCTGCCTTGTGGCGGCGGAGTTTCGTCCAAGAAGATGGCTTATTATTTTTTCCTCATCGAAAGACTCCTTATAGCAGAATATGGCCATCGGAGGGCCACCAGGGGGCCCACAAGGTAGGGGGCGCGCCCAGGGGGTAGGGCGCGCCCCCACCCTCGTGGGCAGGGAGTGGCCCCCCTGGTGAACTTCTTGTGCTCAGTATTTTTTATATATTCTGAAAACGTCTTCCATGAAGTTTCAGGACTTTTCGAGCTATGCAGAATAGGTCTCTGATATTTGCTCCTTTTCCAGCCTAGAATCCCAGCTGTCGGCATTCTCCCTCTTTATGTAAACCTTGTAAAATAAGAGAGAATAGGCATAAGTATTGTGACATAATGTGTAATAACAGCCCATAATGCAATAAATATAGATATAAAAGCATGATGCAAAATGGACATATCAACTCCCCCAAGCTTAGACCTCGCTTGTCCTCAAGCGAAAGCCAAAATCAAAAAATATGTCCAGATGTTTAGAGATAGAGGTGTCGATAAAAATAAAAGATGGACATGAGGGCATCATGATCATTCTTAGAACATCAACTTACATATTTCTTGTCATTTGATTTCTTATGCTAGAGTAATAATTCAATCACAATTTCAAATATGAATAGTAAACTTCATTGAAAACTAACAAACTATAGTCTCAGTCATTGGAGCAATTGCAATTTATCAGAACATAGGAAAGAGTCAATATATAAGAGATTTTCAGCAAGTCCACATACTCAACTATCATATAGTCTTTCACAATTACTGGCACTCACGCAATACTTATGGGTATGGAGTTTCAATCGGACATAGAGAAAGATAGGGGCTTATAGTTTTGCCTCCCAACGTTTTACCTCAAGGGTAATGTCAACAATAATAGTTCATGAAAACTCACATCCAATTAGACATATATACCAGGATATTTCCAACATACTATGCTTGCCAAAGGATAAAATGTAAAAAGGAAGGGTGAAGATCACCATGACTCTTATGCAAGGTAGGAGATAAAAGTAAAAGATAGGCCCTCCGCAGAGGGAAGCAGAGGTTGTCATGCTCTTTTATGGTTGGATGCACAAAATATTAACATGAAAGAACGTCACTTTATATTGCCACTTGCAATATGGACCTTTATTATGCAGTCTGTCGCTTTTATTTCTTCCATATCACATGATCGTATAAAGCTTATTTTCTCCCACACTAATAAGTCATACATATTTAGAGAGCTATTTTTTATTGCTTGCACCGATGACAACTTACTTGGAGGATCTTACTCAATCCATAGGTAGGTATGGTGGACTCTCATGGCAAAACTGGTTTAAGGGTATTTGGAAGCACAAGTAGTATCTCTACTTGGTGCGATGAATTTGGCTAGCATGAGGGGGAAAGGCAAGATCAACCATGTTGGATGATCCATGACAATATAATTTATCTCAGATGTAAGAAAACATAACCCATTACGTTGTCTTCCTTGTCCAACGTCAACTCTTTAGCATGTCATATTTTAATGAGTGCTCACAATCATAAAAGATGTCCAAGATAGTATATTTATATGTGAAGACCTCTCCTTCTTTATTACTTCCTATTAATTGCAACGATGACCAAAACTATGTTTGTCAACTCTCAACAACTTTTATTCATCATACTTTTTCTATGTGAGCTCATTACTCTCCATAAGATCCATATGATCTCTTTGTTTCCTTTTTTATTTATTTCTCTTTTCTTTTATTCACTTAAGATCATGGAAAAATAATCAAGCCCTTGACTCAACACTAATCTTTATTATATATAGCTCACGGACTCGATTACATAGAGGGATCATAAAGCAAAACTCAAAACTAGATCATGCCATAAACTTTATTCTGCTAGATCAAGATATTACCAAAAGGATCGAACTAAGAAAAATGGTAAAGATAAAAGGTGATGGTGATACGATACTGGGGCACTCCCCCAAGCTTGGCAGTTTCCAAGGGGAGTGCCCATACCAAATACTCAATTCTTCTTTGTTGGTGGAGAAGGTGATGGTTTTGTTGATGGCGTAGGCTTGTCGTCCTTCTTCCAAGGCATAGGCTCACCATCATAGAAGGATGATCGAGTCTCCTGAAACCTCAAATCTGCAGCCAAACTCATCCTCTTGAATCTATATTCATACTCACAGTTTTGATTTTGCAGTTCATAGATCTGGGCTTGGAGGAGCTCGATTTTCTCATGAAGCTTGAAGATGGCCTCCACAATGTCCTTGACGTCCAGCTTGTGGTTGTTGGTGAACTCCGTGATCATAATGTGATTGGAATCGAGTCCACGCTCCACCATCTCCTGACACCTGAAAACTTCTTGCTCCAATGCCTCGAGCCTTGCCTCTGTGCTTCCGGTCTTCCTTGGTCCCTCAACATCACGGATGTGCAGCAACCCCTCACGCATCTCAATGGTTTGAGGGTGTTGCGGCACTTCCGCGAGGTACGGGTTGATGACCTTCTCGAAGAACTGGTCCTTGGGGGCACTTGAAGACGACATGACGACCTGGATCTGTCAGAAAAATAGCTCGAAACAAAGACAGGAGATTTTTGCGTGATACAGGAGTCAAAACCCCCGGGAGATTATATAATGAATTTTTACCGACCAAAATACGTAACGTGTAAGAAAACGGAGTCCGGAAAGTGCACGAGGTGCCCACGAGGTAGGGGGCGCGCCCAGTAGGGTAGGGCGCGCCCTCCACCCTCGTGGAGCCCTCGTGTCCTTCCCGGACTGCTTCTTATTTTTTCTATTTTTCTAAATATTGCAAAACGGAGAAATATTGCCTTAAAACTGTTTTGGAGTCGGTTTACTTACCGTACCACATAACTATTCCTTTTCAGAGTCTGAAACGTTCCGGAAAGTGTCCCTTATGTATTCCTCCGGGGTTACGGTTTCAATATTTATGGGATTACCTGAGATATAATGTTTGATTCTTTGACCGTTCAGCACCTTCGGATTTGTGCCTTCGAAGTTGTTGATTTTTATGGCACCAGAACGATATACCTCCTCGACAACGTAAGGACCTTCCCATTTAGAGAGAAGTTTTCCTGCAAAAAATCTTAAACAAGAGTTGTATAGCAATACATAATGACCTACATTAAACTCACGCTTTTGTATCCTTTTATCATGCCATCTTTTAACTTTTTCTTTAAACAACTTGGCATTTTCGTAGGCTTGGGTTCTCCATTCATCGAGTGAGCTAATATCAAATAACCTCTTCTCACCGGCAAGTTTAAAATCATAATTGAGCTCTTTAATAGCCCAATATGCCTTGTGTTCTAGTTTGAGAGGTAAGTGACATGCTTTTCCATAAACCATTTTATACGTAGACATACCCATAGGATTTTTATATGCAGTTCTATAGGCCCATAATGCATCATCAAATTTCTTGGACCAATTCTTTCTAGACCTATTGACAATCTTTTACAAAATTAATTTGAGCTCTCTATTACTCAATTCTACTTGACCACTAGACTGAGGGTGATAAGGAGATGCAATTCTATGATTAACATCATACTTAGCAAGCATTTTACGGAAATCACCATGAATAAAATGTGAACCACTATCAGTCATTAAATATCTAGGGACTCCAAATCTTGGAATAATAACTTCTTTAAGCATTTTAATAGAAGTGTTATGATCAGCACTACTAGTTGGAGTAGCTTCTACCCACTTAGTAACGTAATCAACAGCAACTAAAATATGTGTATAACCATTAGAGGCAGGAAAAGGTCCCATATAGTCAAAGCCCCAAACATCAAATGGTTCAATAACGAGTGAATAGTTCATAGGCATTTCTTGACGTCTACTAGTATTACCAATTCTTCAACATTCATCACAAGATAAGACAAACTTACGGGCATCTTTGAAGAGAGTAGGCCAATAAAAACCAGATTGCAATACCTTGTGTGCAGTTCTATCTCCAGCATGGTGTCCTCCATAAGCTTTGGAGTGACACTTGTGTAGGATCTGTTCCTGTTCATGCTCAGGTACACAACGTCTAATAACACCATCTACTCCTTCTTTATAAAGATGTGGGTCATCCCAAAAGTAATGCCTCAAATCATAGAAGAACTTTTTCTTTTGCTGGTATGTGAAACTAGGTGGTATGAATTTGGCAACAATGTAATTAGCATAATCAGCATACCATGGAGCAGTATGAGAAGCATTTATGACATTTAATTGCTCATCAGGAAAGCTATCATCAATAGGTAGTGGGTCATCAAGCACATTTTCTAACCTAGACAAGTTGTCTGCAACGGGGTTCTCAGCTCCCTTTCTATCAACAATATGTAAATCAAATTCTTGTAGCAAGAGAACCCATCTAATAAGTCTAGGTTTAGCATCTTTATTTTCCATAAGATATTTAATAGCAGCATGATCAGTGTGAATAGTTACTTTAGAATCAACAATATAAGGTCTGAACTTATAACAAGCAAATACAACTGTTAAGAATTCTTTTTCAATAGTAGCATAATTTCCTTGAGCATTGTCTAGGGTTTTACTAGCATATTGAATAATGTTTAATTTATTATCAACTCTTTGCCCTAGAACAACACCTACACCATAATCACTAGCATCACACATAATTTCAAAGGGTAAGTTCCAATCAGGTGGTTGAACAATAGGTGCAGAGATCAATGCTTTCTTAAGTATTTCAAATGCTTCTACACAATCATCATCAAAGACAAATGGTATATATTTTTGTAATAAATTAGTCAGAGGCCGAGAAATTTTTGAGAAGTCCTTAATGAACCTCCTATAAAATCCGGCATGACCAAGGAAACTTCTTATATCTTTGATGTCCTTGGGGCATGGCATCTTTTCAATAGCATCAACCTTGGCTTTATCAACTTCAATACCTCTTTCAGAAACTTTATGCCCCAAGACAATAGCTTAATTAACAATAAAATGGCACTTTTCCCAATTCAAGACAAGATTAGTTTCTTTACATCTCTGCAAGACTCGATCAAGCTTGCTCAAGAAATCATCAAAAGGAGATCCATAGACAGAGAAATGTCCATGAAAACCTCACAAATCTTTCCACAAAAGTCAGAGAATATAGCCATCATGCATCTTTGAAAGGTAGCAGGTGCAGTACATAAACCAAAATGCATAAGCAGAAGTACCAAAAGGGCAAGTAAAAGTAGTCTTTGATTGATCCTTGGCTGACACAGGTATTTGAGAGAAACCAGAAGAACCATCTAGAAAGCAAAAATGCGTATGTTTGGATAATCTTTCTAGCATTTGATCGATAAAAGGTAAGGGGTAATGATCCTTTTTAGTGGCCTTATTTAATTTGCGGAAATCAATTACCATCCTATAACCTGTAATAATTCTTTGAGGAATCAATTCATCTTTATCATAGGAACGATAGTAATACCGCCCTTCTTAGGGACACAATGGACAGGGCTTACCCACTGACTATCAGCAACGGGATAGATTATACCTGCCTTAAGGAGCTTTAGTATTTACTTTCTTACCACTTCTTTCATTTTAGGATTCAGCAGCCGTTGATGATCAGAACTGGTTTAGCATCTTCTTCCAAATTTATTTTATGTTGACATAGAGTGGGACTAATGCCCTTAAGATCATCAAGAGTATACCCAATAGCAGCATGATGCTTCTTTAGAGTTTTCAATAATCTCTCTTCCTCATTCTCTGAAAGGTTAGCACTAATAATAACAGGATATATGTTTTTCTCATCCAGATAATCATATTTAAGAGTATCAGGCAATGGTTTGAGCTCAAACACGGGATCACCCTTGGGTGGAGGAGGATCCCCTAGGATTTCAATAGGCAAATTGTGTTTCAGAATAGGTTCCTGTTTAAAGAATACTTCATCTATTTCCCTTCTTTCATTCATAAACATATCATTTTCAGGGTCTAGCAAATATTGTTCTAAAGGATCACTAGGAGGTACGACAATAGAAGCAAGACCAATAATTTCATCCTTACTAGGTAATTCTTCTTCACGGTGTTGTCTACTAAATTTAGAGAAATTAAATTCCTGAGACATATCATCTAAACCGATAGTAACAACATCCTTTTTGCAATGTATCTTAGCATTAACAGTGTTTAAGAAGGGTCTACCAAATATAATGGGACAAAAGCTATATTGTGGGGAACCAAGAACAAGAAAATCAGCAGGATATTTAGTTTTCCCACACAAGACTTCAACATCTCTAACAATTCCCATTGGTGAAATAGTATCTCTATTGGCAAGTTTAATTGTGACATCAATATCTTCTATCTCAGCAGGTGCAATATCATGCATAATTTCTTTGTATAAGTTGTAAGGTATTGCACTAGCACTAGCACCCATACCACATAAGCCATGATAACAATGATCTCCTATTTTAACAGAAATAACAGGCATGCCTACCACAGGTCTGTTTTTATCTTTAGCACAAGGTTTAGCAATTCTAGCAGTCTCATCAAGGAAATGATTAACATGCCCATCAATATTATCAGACAAGAGATCTTTAACAATAGCAATATCAGGTTCAACTTTAATTTGCTCAGAAGGTGTATAAGTTTTAATATTGCTTTTACGAACCACAGTTGAAGCTTTAGCATGATCCTTTATCCTAACAGGGAAAGGTGGTTTCTCAACATAAGAAGTAGGAACAATATGATCATTATAAGTGATAGTCTTTTCTTCAACTTTAATAGGTGGAGCTACTTTTACTTCTATGGGAGGATGATATTTGAACCACTTCTCCTTGGGGAGATCAACATAAGTAGCAAAAGATTCACAGAAACAAGCTACTATCTCAGAGTCAAGCCCATATTTAGTGCCAAATTTACGGAAAACATCGGTATCAATAAAAGATTTAACACAATCAAACTTAGGTGTTATACCTGACTCCATACCTTTGTCGAGGTCCCAATCTTCAAAGTTGTGTTTAATTCTTTCCAATAAATCCCATTTGAATTCAATAGTCTTTGTCATAAAAGAGCCAGCACAAGAAGTATCGAGCATGGTGTGATTGTTATCAGAAAGCCGAGCATATAAATTTTGAATAATCATCTCTCTTGGGAGCTCATGATTGGGGCATGAATATAACATTGATTTAAGACTCCCCCAAGTTGAGAGATGCTTTCTCCTTCGTGAGGCCAAAAATTATATATATATAATTGCGATCACGATGAACAAGATGCATAGGATAAAACTTCTGATGAAATGCCAATTTCAATCGTTTGTAGTTCCATGACCCCGTATCATCACATAGCCTATACCATGTCAATGCATGTTCCTTCAAAGATAAAGGCAATACCTTCTTCTTAACAACATCTCCGGGTACACCTACAAGCTTAAATAATCCACAAACTTCAACCACATATATTAGGTGCTCATCAGGATGCGTTGTTCCGTCTCCTGCAAAAGGATTAACTAGCAGTTTTTCTATCATACCCGAAGGAATTTCAAAGCAGACATTTTCATTTTCAGTAGGTTCAGTAGGTTGAGAAGCAACTCTTTTCTCTACAGGTCGGGGTGAAGATACCCCGAACAAGCCCCTCAGAGGATTACTTTCCATAGTAACAAGTGACAGTAAATTTCAGCACACTATATAAATTTTCCTTACCAAATTCCACCTACCAAAGGCGCTTCACTCCCCGGCAATGGCGCCAAAAAAGAGTCTTGATGACCCACAAGTATAGGGGATCTATCATAGTCCTTTCGATAAGTAAGAGTGTCGAACCCAACAAGGAGAAGGAAATGATAAGCGGTTTCTAGCAAGGTATTCTCTGCAAGTACTGAAATAAGTGGTAACACATAGTTTGTGATAGGATAATTTGTAACGAGCAACAAGTAACAAAAGTAAATAAAGTGCAGCAAGGTGGCCCAATCCTTTTTGTAGCAAAGGACAATGTCGGTGTCAAAACCGGCGGATCTCGGGTAGGGGGTCCCGAACTGTGCGTCTAGGCCGGATGGTAACAGGAGGCAAGGAACACTTTGTTTTACCCAGGTTCGGGCCCTCTCGATGGAGGTAATACCCTACTCCTGCTTGATTAATATTGATGATATGGGTAGTACAAGAGTAGATCTACCACGAGATCAAGGAGGCTAAACCCTAGAAGCTAGCCTATGGCATGATTGTTGTATATGGAGTTGTATATCTATCGACTAGCCTGGCCTCGATTTATATAATGCACCGGAGGCCTAGGATAACAAGAGTCCTAGCCGAATACGCCGGTGGGGAGAAGTCCTTGTCTTGATCGCCAGGTCTTGTGGAATCTTCCTTGTATGCGGTAGCCGTCCGAACTGGCCCATGAGTATACAGCCACGGGGGTCCTCGGCCCAATCTAATAGATCAGGAGACGACGTGGTGAGTACCCCCTAGTCTAGGACACCGTCAGTAGCCCCCTGAACCGGTCTTCAAGTTAGGGACGCTCCTCGATTCTTCCAAACTGTTCTTCATCTTCGGTTGCCGGTCTTGAAAACTGGTTCAACAAATCTTCTTTATCTTCGATCTTGAGGATCGCCGAAATGCATTCGACGAGTTTACACGTCGGGTATCCGAGGAGCCCCTTTAAGTTTCCGTCCTTTATCAATGCCTTGTTTATTTTTATGCCACACCTCGGGTTTGAAGTTGTTCCCGGGTGGCAGGGTCCTCTTGCGTCCGAGCTCCAACGTCGGACTGCATTCGAGGTATCTTTTGCACCCGAGCACCAACGCCGGACCGCTTCCCAGCTTAGCGCCGGACTATGTATCCGAGCTCCAATGCCGGACTGTATATCCGAGCTCCAACGCCGAAATATATCCGAGCTCCAACGCCGGACTGTGTCCAGGCTCCAATGTCGGACTATATCCGAGGTGTCATATCACCTTGGTTCAAAAAAGTTGAAGGAGTTTAGCCGAGCTTAATGCCGGAAATGCCCTCTATGGAGCCAGCCACTAGCGCCCGAGCTTTATGACGGACTACTTCCGAGGCGGTGTACCACCCCGACTATGGGCCGATTTTTTATCAATATTTTTTATTGGTGCAATTTATTCTCTGCCGAGATATATAGCTAGTAGCCCTCAAGGTGTGTATCGGTCTAAAACCTGAGATGCACATGAAGGATGACATAAGACCGCTGATCCCAGTAGCCGCTGAGACTCAGGTTGATTTGCAAAATCGGCCTGAGGATCAAGTCCTAGCTCGGCGGAATACTTCGGGACACAAAAGCGGCATGCTCAGTCCTCAAGACTCAGGTTGGGTGCGGCCTACCAACCTGAGGATCAAAATCTCCTCGGAAACTATATTGCACATAAAATTTTCTGCATTGGACAAGCAATGCAGTAGCCCCCGAGACACTGGTCGGGTGGCAACACCAGATCAGGGGATCGATGTGCCCCTTTAATATTTGTAAATAATAAGCCCGAAGCCCAGTAGCCCCCGAGCCTTAATGCGGGCACAGGTGGCCGAATTAAGGATCAATATCCATAGTAAAATCACAAATTATGTGTAATGACTCTATGTATCCAAGTACTTTACGTCACTAATGCTCGGATCCGCATTGTACAAAACTTTATTGACCGACCATCGGCTTCCACCTCCTCGGCCAGTAGCCGAGGAGTGTTTGTCCTACTTTATAAAGCCTTTATGAGGGCAAAGATTTACAACAAACAAGGCAATCTGGCCATACGGTTTCATAAACAAAGGTACGCAGAGAGTTATATTACTGTTTAACAGAAGAAATGTCTTCCAAAGAAAATAGTCCCGCTATCGGTTCCTTTCTTTGGGTTGTCATGCTAAGCATGATCATTAAACCTCAGCTCTAATGTAAGAGCAAAATATTGAGGATTTAGTTTGGGAGGCCAGTTAATAGCCCCCGGTAGTGTTCGACGACAGTCGGGGTCAAGCCGTAAACACTTCGGCCAATGTTATGAACGGCCTGTTATTTAACATAGTCATCAGATCGCTGACCAGTTTACGCTTATTGTGACAGTCAGTTTTCGGCTTTCTCCACTGAGGTGCTTAACCATGTGAGCTGGAAGCACAATCGTAGTGGTTCTCCCTTTGCACGCCTAGACGAACAAAACGGAATGTAGGAAGCAAGTGCAGGAGCCGGGCAACCCAACTAGACCGAAGACACAATTCGAAACCGATGCATATATAGCAATATCTGAGAATGTTTTTGCCGAATCCCTAAAGGTGTTCGGCGTTGCACTGCGAGACTAATGCTGGGAAAGCACAAATAGTTTAAAAGTGCCAAAAGCTTGGAAAACCAAGAAACGTCAGTAAAAACATGACGTCCGAACAATATCAAGTGTTCGGTGCCAATCCGAAAGTTGGTCTTAGAAAAAAGAAGTGCTTCTGTCGTGCTTTAACATGATACATCCTATCTCAAGACTTCGAGTGGGTCAGCCTACGGCTTCAACCTCCTATCCCGAGGGCGGAGTACTTCTCATCAGGCCAGTTTAGCAAACTAAACTCTAGCGGCTTTGAGAGAGAAATTAGGCTCCCCGGCTACTGACCTCACACTCGTGTCGAAAAAAGGAGTGATAAATAATAATAAAACTTTGCAACGACTAAGAAGAAGAACACTTATTATAAAATGGCTCAAATAAACTTAAGAGCCCCCAAGTGACTTGGGTAGAAGAATGATTGCATGTACCGAAGTACTTATATCATATCTATGTTCAACTGAACTTTAAACGTGTCTTAACCGACCGTCAGCTTCTCCCTCTTCGGTCAAGGACCGAAAAGTGTTATGTACTCCATCGGTCGAGAATATCGACGGTGTTTCCAATAACCAGGCAATCGGGCCATAAGGCTGTAACAGACAAAGCGCGCTCAGGGAACTTATGCTATATTATCGTGAAGTGTAAGAAGCATCTTCGAAGAAAATAGTACCCCCACCGATACCTTTCTTCGGTGCTCATTGTTATTATGAGACTTGTGCAATAGATTTTTTGTACTCATGAGTTCCGTTGTGTGCCGACCATCATCGAATAACTATAAGAGCGCTAGCTTTCGGCTTCACCCAGTCTGAGGTCCGGCTCGGGTGACCCGATCGTGACAATCGCAGAGGTGCTCCCTTTACTCCCTAGCCGAACAATCGGGAACGTAGAGGTAAACACAGGAGCGAGGCAACCCAGCTTGCAAATCGCTTAAGTCAATGTGGTGCATATTGTGGCGTAATACACGAACAAGGAACGAAGCCATACAAGTATAATCATATGCAACAGGAAAAGCTTCATAAAAGAAGCCCCCAAGTAAACGGGGTATTTGAATTTATGCGTCACAAACAAAGTTTGGACAAGGAAATTTTTTAGAAGCAACTTTTTTCCAAAAAAGTATAATGCTTGGTCGAACCGAACGCAAGTTAGAAATTAAAGCTTTGAGCATGAAAGCGACTTAGCTGGTTAATGTGTTCGGTATTGATGACGCGGTCCGAGCTTGATGCGGGGCAAGGTTCCATCCCTCAAGCCGGTCCCGAGGTGGCGGAGCGGAGAGCTTGACACACCGAAGTGGTGACATAGCACGATCAATGCAGACCGGCAGAGTGACGCCGAAGTCCCCGGATCATTTTCCTATGCACAAAAAATAGTGCAAACCGGAGATAATAGTAATAATGATAATTAAAAAAATCGTTGCATAATAAATAATTTATGCAAAGTGAGTAATAAAAGAAATATGGCCTGGCGCCGAAGTCAAGTCGATGCAGGGCGTCGGCGTGATGCGGTAAAGGCGTGGCAAAGCCTGAATTCGCAGGTCGGTCCGAGCTCCGAGTGCGGCGTTCGTTGGACTATGTACGGAAACTGACCGAACCACCATGCGACTGTCGTTAATGCAGCCACCATTTGATAGACCTGTGTACATATGACGGACAAACCAGAGTAGTAATTCCTTGGGAAAAATGAACCCAAACAAGCAAAAAATACTGGGATTAATAGCACCTGGTTTATTTGTTGTAGCAATCCGAAGGAAGGTGATTCCTAAAATTGGGACCCGCTCCGCACACCCATTGCCTGATGGGCGATAAAACGATGGCATGGCAATGCTGGTAAAGGTTGACTCGCCGAGGCAAAGCCCTCGGCCCAGCTAACGTGACGGAGCTGGTCGGCTAGTGACGCCGAAGTGTCCGGAGTAGGTTGATGAAGAGATGGCGAAGCCCCCGGTCCAGCTGAGATATCGAGGCCTCGATGTCAGCCGATGAGTCGAAGTAGGTCGGCATGATGGACACCAGCTTGAAGAAGCAATAGTGCGGCCCTGTTAATGCAGGTCGTGACGTGGTCGATGCCGGCTTGATGAAGCGACCGTGCGGCGATGCCGGTATGCCCGCTCCGTGTAATCCATGGGGCGACGATGTTGGTGATGATTTATCCTTCGCGATGCCGGGCTCTTGTTCGGCTTGCCGAGATGATGATCCGAAGAAGTTGAGCTCGGCTCAACAAAGTGACACCGTGTCTAGCACAGGTCGTCAGCCATGGAGTAATATTGCCGGACTGGTTTGACACCAGCATGATGTTGAAGATCATGTTCAAAAGATCTTACAGTTAGTGGGATGTGTTCGGGAATAAAACACAATACCCCATACAAAACTTCCTTCAAAAGGGATGTCCGAAATTCCGTTCATAAAAAAGATGAACTCGGGTCGGATTCGTTTTCGCGCAGAAAACAGATCCGAAAAGTGATGCACTAATTGGTAGGTTCCCGGAGTTTGCATGGTCGGATCGAGCCGAAATTTTGAGAGGTGGTAGATATAGGAATTCCGCATCCGATCAACGGTTGGATTTTCCAAAGGAAGTCCGAGCTAGAAGCTGGACACCACGCCCTAAACTCATCCAAATTCCCGTCCAGATTTGACAGGGCTCCGGTATATCGTGGATTGCCAGAGATTCCTCCATCGGAACTCGACGAAATTTGCCAGGGTTGTTGTAGACTCAATTCCGCACAATTCCACCAAAGCGATCGTAAAAGCGATACTCAAGGAGGTGGTGGTGGCAGATACGAGTTCGCTGTCCAGAAAAACATCACGGTCGCTTGAGGACAATGTTGAAGTTGAGCCCCCGAGCTCCATAGATGATTGCTCCCTGATCATGATAGAGATCGGAGTTGATGTTTGATGAAGGCCCTCGTCCGGACATGGTGGTACGAACATGGGGCGCAATTCTTGGTCGAACCAAGGTGACCAGTCGAACTGGTGACGAAGCCGCCGAAGTCGCAGTTGATCTGCAGGCGAGCCATCGATCCTTTTGTCGATCACACAGCGGAACTCTCAATGAAAGCACCAATGTCGGTGTCAAAACCGGCGGATCTCGGGTAGGGGGTCTCGAACTGTGCGTCTAGACCGAATGGTAACAGGAGGCAGGGAACACTTTGTTTTACCCAGGTTCGGGCCCTCTCGATGGAGGTAATACCCTACTCCTGCTTGATTAATATTGATGATATGGGTAGTATAAGAGTAGATCTACCACTAGATCAAGGAGGCTAAACCCTAGAAGCTAGCCTATGGCATGATTGTTGTATATGGAGTTGTATATCTATCGACTAGCCTGGCCTTGGTTTATATAATGCACCGGAGGCCTAGGATAACAAGGGTCCTAGCCGAATACGCCGGTGGGGAGAAGTCCTTGTCTTGATCGCCAAGTGTTGTAGAATCTTCCTTGTATGCGGTAGCCGTCCAAACTGGCCCATGAGTATACGGCCACGGGGGTCCTCGACCCAATCTAATAGATCGGGAGACGACGTGGTGAGTGCCCCCTAGTCCAGGACACCGTCAGACAAGTCTAGACAAACTCTTATATAGAGCAAAGCGCTCCCGAGGACACATGGGAATATCGTCAAGCTAGTTTTCATCATGTTCATATGATTCGCGTTCGGTACTTTGATAATTTGGTATGTGGGTGGACCAGTGCTTGGGTATTGTCCTTACTTGGACAAGCATCCCACTTATGATTAACCTCTATTGCAAGCATCCGCAACTACAACAAAAGTATTAAGGTAAACCTAACCATAGCATGAAACATATGGATCCAAATCAGCCCCTTACGAAGCAACGCATAAACTAGGGTTTAAGCTTCTATCACTCTAGCAACCCATCATCTACTTATTACTTCTCAATGCCTTCCTCTAGGCCCAAATAATGGTGAAGTGTTATGTAGTCGATGTTTACATAACACCACTAGAGGAGAGACAACATACATCTCATCAAAATATCGAACGAATACCAAATTCACATGACTACTAATAGCAAGACTTCTCCCATGTCCTCAGGAACAAACGTAACTACTGACAAAGCATATTCATGTTCATAATCAGAGGGGTATTAATATGCATATAGGATCTGAACATATGATATTCCGCCAAATAAACCAACTAGCATCAACTACAAGGAGTAATTAACACTACTAGCAACCTACTAGTACCAATCCCGGACTTGGAGACAAGAATTGGATACAAGAGATGAACTAGGGTTTTGAGAGGAGATGTGAGGGAGTCCTAGATTAGGGGGTCTCCGGACAGCCGGACTATATCCTTTGGCTGGACTGTTGGAATATGAAGATACAAGATTGAAGACTTCGTCCCATGTCCGGATGGGACTCTACTTGGAGTGGAAGGCAAGCTAGGCAATACGGATATGTATATCTCCTCCTTTGTAACCGACTTTATGTAACCCTAGCCCCCTCCGGTGTCTATATAAACCGGAGGGTTTTAGTCCGTAGGACAACATACAATCATACCATAGGCTAGCTTCTAGGGTTTAGCCTCTCTGATCTCGTGGTAGATCAACTCTTGTAATACTCATATCATCAAGAATAATCAAGCAGGGCGTAGGGTTTTACCTCCATCAATAGGTCCCGAACCTGGGTAAACATCATGTCCCCTGCCTTCTGTTACCATCCGCCTTAGACGCACAGTTCGGGACCCCCTACCCGAGATCCGCCGGTTTTGACACCGACATTGGTGCTTTCATTGAGAGTTCCATTGTGTCGTCATCATAAGGAAGATGGCTCGCCTCATTGTTAAGGACAACATCACCTCTGGGGGAGCCCTGGCTGTAGGCCAAACTCTCCGACTAGGCGGCTTCGTCATGACCGCCTGTTCGGCCACTGCACCGACGATGACCTCTCGGGTCATCGAAAATAGCCTCCACATTAGCTCAAAATTTGCTGAGCAGATGGATCCAAATGAGCTCTCCTCTCTGAACGAGCTCTTGGATCGCATTGCCGCTCTGGGAGTCACTACAGACTACGATCGGATCGGGCTTAAACCCGGCCAAAGGGAGATTAACTCTCCGCCGGTCACCCATCAGATAGCGGTGGTGGAGGAGCAATGCGGCGATTCTCCCTCTATCCTGAGGATGAACTATGTACGGATCCCGAGCTCTCCAAACAGGATACTCGCTCATGGGAGGACGCCGCTCTAACCCTGAATCCAGAATCAGGCCGCATACCGAACCCACAGGGCAACATCCCGGAGCCCGAACTTCCAAGATCGGAAACTCCCCTGCCCCGGGATCACAGATTGGGTCAAGGTCTGGACTTAAATCCACCCACCCACCCAGATACAAACTATCTTTCCCACATTACGCAAGCGCCCCAAGAGACAGTACATCACTATTGGTCCAGATTCCTCCTTGTAATGAACAAGGTCAAGGACTGCCGCAAGGAAGATGCAATTTCGTTCTTTTGCAACAATTGCATGGACAAGGGAGTCCTCAACGCCATAAGTCGCCGCGACGTAGCACACTTCACTGACTTGGCGGACATAGTATGGAAATACTGTGCGGTGGAAAGTGCCTGGAAAACCCAAATGCAATTTTGGGATAATCCGGCTCTGACAAAACTCCCGGTCCGAACTAAAAGGGCGCACTCTCATAAGTCACCCGACTCAATTACAAAGAAGCAAAAGCCCAATACAGGGGGTGGAACCGTATTGGAGGGATGGCTCAATGGGCCTGCAAAATCCATAGTACAGCGGATACCATATCAACACACAGCCTTAGAGCATGTTGGGTACTCTGGCAGGTGGCCAAAAGCGGTGAGGATCTTCTCACCCAAAATACCTCAGAGCACCTTCCCACGGATAAAAACACAGTATTAACGGTCTTCGAGACCTTCGCCTCAAATAATAGGCGTAAGCGAGCACTCCGCGGCCTTGTCGAAGTCTGCCACGTGGCAGCAATAAATCCATGGAGCGACACGGCTATCACCTTCAACGCCAGTGACGAACCTAAATTCCGAACAGCCCGAGCACCAGCCGCATTGGTCCTCGGTCCAATTGTGGACGGTTTTCGGCTCACTAAGGTGCTCATGGATGGCGGCAGCGGATTAACCTCATCTATGAGGAAACTCTCCAAAAATGGACATAGACAACAACCGTATTGAGCAAAGCAGCACGACCTTCCGAGGAATCATCCCTAGTCGGGAGGCACGTTGCACTGGGAAAATCACACTTGATGTGGTATTCGGCACTCCGGAGAATTACAGGTCCGAAGAAATTACATTCCAAGTGGCCCCGTTCAGTAGCGGATACCACGCCCTTCTAGGGCGGGAGGCATTCACAATTTTTCAAGCTATACCCCATTACAGGTACATGAAGCTCAAAATGCCCGGACCAAAGGGAATTATCACTCTAGCTAGTGATCCGGACATAACACTCCGCGCTGAGAACAAAATAGCCGCACTAGCCCTCGAGGCATTATCTGAAGCCCTTGTGGTGAAGGAGTTAACCGCGCTGCGCTCCATGATGGACAGGGACGACGTGATACTAGACAAAAGATCCAAGTCCACCTCCCTTAAACCAGCGGACGAAATAGTTAAATTCCAAGTCCATCCAACAGACCCTACAAAAACAGCATCCATTGGGGCACAGTTAGACCCCGCTATAGACGCCGCACTACGGGAGTTTCTATGCGAGAATTGGGATATATTCGCCTGGCATCATTCAGACATGCCAGGAATCCCATGTAGATTGGCCGAGCATAGCCTTAATATTCTAAGAGGATTCAAGCCGGTCAAGCGGACTCTTCGGCGTTTCTCTGAACCTAAGCGACAAGCCATGGGAGAGGAGCTGGCCAAGCTACTGGAAGCCGAATTCATTAAAGAAATAAAACATCCGGATTGGCTATCAAACCTGGTGATGGTACCAAAGAAGGACAAATCCTAGCGCCTATGTGTCGACTTCAAAGACCTTAACAAGGCTTGCCCAAAGGATCCTCTCCCACTCCCTCGCATCGATCAAATCATCGACGCTACCGCAGGACACGAATCAGTGTGCTTCCTCGACGCATACTCCGGTTACCACCAGATTAAGATGGCAGAGTTTGATCAAGCCGCAACGACATTTATAACACCATACGGCCCCTTCTTCTTTAACACAATGCCCTTTGGGTTCAAAAACACCGACGCAACATATCAGCGCATGATCTAGACATGTCTGGAAAAGAAGATCGGTAAGACTGTGGAGGCATATGTAGATGATGTGGTCATCAAAACCAGACACGTCGACTCTTTAATAGACGACTTGAGGCTCACGTTCACCAATCTCCGAACATACGACATTAAGCTCAATCCGGAAAAATGCGTTTTCGGCGTTCCCGCCAGAAAGCTCCTGGGCTTCATCGTCTCCAGTAGAGGAATTGAAGCAAATCCGGCTAAAATCCAAGCTCTGTCATAGTTGGCTATCCCAACTGACCTCAAGCAAATCCAGAAATTGACTGGATGCGTGGTAGCTTTAAGCCGCTTTATCTCCCGATTAGGAGAAAAGGCACTCCCCCTTTATCGCCTTCTTCAGCGAACCCAACACTTCGAGTGGACGGATGCAACCACGGCCGGACTGGAAGAAATCAAAGCCATCCTGGCCGCCAACCCAATCCTGGACGCGCCAACTGTTGGCGAACCAATACTATTATATATAGCGACAACTCACCAAGTCGTAAGCGCAGTGCTCGTTGTCGAACGAGAGATGGACGGACATAAATTCCCGCTTCAAAAGCTGGTATATTATGTATCCAGCGTCCTCACTCCATGCAAATCACGGTACCCACATTACCAAAAGATAGCATACGCGGTATTTATGGCATCCCAGAAATTACGACACTACTTTCAAGAGTGTTCGATTACGGTGGCATCCGAAGTACCACTCAATGACATAATAAACAACCGTGACACCATAGGCCAGATTGCCAAATGGGCCATCGAGCTCCTCCCATTCGACATAACATATAAGCCACTACGAGCCATTAAGTCGCAAGTACTGACCGATTTCGTAGCCGAATGGACAGAAGCCGAACTCCCTAAAGAGTACGACACATACTCCAATTGGATCATGCACTTCGACGACTCTAAAATGCTGGCTGGTCTAGGGGCTGGCATCGTCCTAACGTCCCCCACTGGAGACACGGTGCAATACGTGCTCCAAATACTATACACGGGCTCCAATAACGTAGCCGAATACGAGGCCCTATTACACGGCCTCCGGATGGCAGTCTCCATGGGCATCCAATGCCTAGAGGTGCGTGGGGACTCGAACCTTGCAATATCCCAAATAAATGGAGACTTCGATGCCAAGGATCCGAAAATGGCGGCATATCGCAACGCCGTCCTCAAAATGTCAGACCAGTTCGAGGGGCTGGAATTCCACCATGTGGCTCGGGAAAACAACCAGGCAGCGGACATCCTAGCACGTATCGGCGCTAAATGCGACCCTGTCCCACCAAACATCTTCCTGGGAAGACTATTTAAACCATCCGTGGTATGGAAAGGGGACATCGGCAAAAATAGTCCGGACCCGGCCATAACCCCAGATACCGAATACTCTAACACAATCAGAGGCTCTGCCACCGAAATAACACCTTCAGCCCATGTGATAATGGCCGTCATTGCCACATGGACAGAACCATTCCTGGCCTACCTAACTAGAGAGGAATTACCCGAGGACCAAAATGAGGCTCGCTGCATAGTGCGGCGATCTAAAGCCTACAAGGTCCATGAGGGAGAGCTCTATAAGAAAAGCACAACCGGAGTCCTTCAAAGGTGCATCTCCGAAGAGGAAGGGTGGAAGCTTTTGGCAGAAATCCATGCCGGACTCAGCGGCCACCACGCAGTAGCCCGGGCCCTTGTAAGTAAGGCCTTCCGTACAGGTTTTTATTGGCCGACGGCCCGGGCAGATGCACAGCATCTAGTTCAACATTGTGTTGGTTGCCAGCTTTTTCCAAACCAAAGCCACATGCCACCTACCGCCCTCCAAACAATCCCCATACTTGGCCCTTTGCGGTCTAGGGGCTCGATATGGTCGGACCCCTCAAAGGGGCAACCCACAAGAGAAAATACTTACAGGTCATGGTGGACAAATTCACCAAATGGATAGAAGCTAAACCTGTAAAAATGGCTAAATCCGGACCGGTGATAGACTTCATATCCGGGGTTGTACACTGTTATGGCGTCCCCCACAGCATCATCACTGACAACGGCACGAACTTTACAGCCGACGAGGTGAAACTTTGGTGCAGCAACATGGGCATCAAGCTCGATTATGCTTCTGTCTATCATCCGCAAACTGACGGTCAAGTTGAACGAGTGAATGGTCTTATCATGAGTGGTATTAAACCCAGATTAGTCTGGTCCTTAAAGGAATCAGACACCCATTGGGTAGAGGAGCTCGATTCCGTACTATGGGGGCTGCGGACCACGCCGAATCGCACTACCGGATACACGTCGTTTTTATGGTGTACGGCGCTGATGTCTACTACACAACCTTCTTCTTGTAGACGTTGTTGGGCCTCCAAGTGCAGAGGTTTGTAGGACAGTAGCAAATTTCCCTCAAGTGGATGACCTAAGGTTTATCAATCCGTAGGAGGCGTAGGATGAAGATGGTCTCTCAAGCAACCCTACAACCAAATAACAAAGAGTCTCTTGTGTCCCCAACACACCCAATACAATGGTAAATTGTATAGGTGCACTAGTTCGGCGAAGAGATGATGATACAAGTGGTATATGGATAGTAGATAATGGTTTTTGTAATCTGAAAAATATAAAAACAGCAAGGTAGCAAGTGATAAAAGTGAGCATAAACGGTATTGCAATGATAGGAAATAAGGCCAAGGGTTCATACTTTCACTAGTGCAAGTTCCCTCAACAATACTAACATAACTGGATCACATAACTATCCCTCAACATGCAACAAAGAGTCACTCCAAAGTCACTAATAGCGGCGAACAAACGAAGAGATTATGGTAGGGTACGAAACCACCTCAAAGTTATTCTTTCCAATCAATCCGTTGGGCTATTCCTATAAGTGTCACAAACAGCCCTAGAGTTCGTACTAAAACAACACCTTAAGACACAAATCAACCAAAACCCTAATGTCACCTAGATACCCCAATGTCACCTCAAGTATCCATGGGTATGATTATACGATATGCATCACACAATCTCAGATTCATCTATTCAACCAACACATAGAACCTCAAAGAGTGCCCCAAAGTTTCTACCGGAGAATCACGATGAAAACGTGTGCCAACCCCTATGCATAGGTTCATGGGCGGAACCCGCAAGTTGATCACCAAAACATACATCAAGTGAATCACGTGGTATCCCATTGTCACCACAGATACGCACGGCAAGACATACATCAAGTGTTCTCAAATCTTTAAAGACTCAATCCGGTAAGATTACTTCAAGGGGAAACTCAATCCATTACAAGAGAGTAGAGGGGGAGGAGAAGCATAAGATCCAACTATAATAGCAAAGCTCGGGATACATCAAGATCATGCCAAATCAAGAACATGAGAGAGAGAGAGAGATCAAACAGATAGCTACTGGTACATACCCTCAGCCCCGAGGGAGAACTACTCCCTCCTCGTCATGGAGAGCACCGGGATGATGAAGATGGCCACCGAAGAGGGATTGCCCCCTCCGACAGGGTGCCGGAATGGGTCTAGATTGGCTTTCGGTGGCTATGGAGGCTTCTGGCGGCGGAACTCCCGATCTATTGTGTTCTCAGATGTTTTAGGGTATATGGAGATATATAGGCGGAAGAAGTACGTCAGGGGGGCCACGAGGGGCCCACGAGGGTGGAGGGCGCGCCCTAGGGTGGTGGGCGCCCCCCTACCTCGTGGCCTCCTTGAAGCTTCCTTGACATAGACTCCAAGTCTCCCTGGTTGCTTCTGATCCAAAAATAAGTTCCGTGAAGTTTCAGGTCAATTGGACTCCGTTTGGTTTTCCTTTTCTGCGATATTCTAAAACAAGGTAAAAACAGAAACTGGCACTGGGCTCTGGGTTAATAGGTTAGTCCCAAAAATGATATAGAAGTGTATAATAAAGCCCATAAACATCCAAAACAGTAGATAATATAGCATGGAGCAATCAAAAAATATAGATACGTTGGAGACGTATCAGCATCCCCAAGATTAATTCATGCTCGTCCTCGAGTAGGTAAATGATAAAAACAGAATTTTTGATGTGGAGTGCTACTTGGCATAATTTTAGTGTGATTCTTCTTAATTATGGCATGAATATTCAGATCCGAAAGATTCAAGACAAAATTTCATATTGACATAAAAATAATAATACTTCAAGCATACTAACTAAGCAATTATGTCTTCTCAAAATAACATGGCCAAAGAAAGTTCATCCCTACAAAATCATACAGTTTAGTCATGCTCCATTTCCGTCACACAAGAATGCTCTCATCATGCACAACCCCGATGACAAGCCAAGCAATTGTTTCATACATTAGTAATCTCAAACCTATAAACATTCACGCAATACATGAGCGCGAGCCATGGACATAGCACTATGGGTGGAATAGAATATGAGGGGGTTATGTGGAGAAGACAAAAAGGAGAAAGTCTCACATCAACGAGGCTAATCAATGGGCTATGGAGATGCCCACCGATTGATGTTAATGCAAGGAGTATGGATTGCCATGCAACGGATGCACTAGAGCTATAAATGTATGAAAGCTCAACAAAAGAAACTAAGTGGGTGTGCATCCAACTTGCTTGCTCACGAATACCTAGGGCACTTGAGGAGGCCCATTGTAGGAATATACAAGCCAAGTTCTATAATGAAAAATTCCCACTAGTGTAAGAAAGTGACAACATAAGAGACTCTCTATCATGAAGATTATGGTGCTACTTTGAAGCACAAGTGTGGCAAAGGATAGTAGCATTGTCCCTTCTCTCTTTTTCTCTCATTTTTTATTTGGTCTTTCTTCTTCCTTTTTTATGGAATTTCTCTTTTATTTTTTATTTTTTTGGGCCTTCTCTTTTTATGGCCTTTTTTTATTTATTCCTCACTTGGGACAATGCTCTAAAAAATGATGATCATCACACTTCTATTTATTTACAACTCAATGATTACAACTCGATACTTAGAACAAGATATGACTCTATATGAATGCCTCCAGCGGTGTACCGGGATTGCGATGAATCAAGAGCGACATGTATGAAAAATTATGAACGATGGCTTTGCCACAAATACGATGTCAACTACATGATCATGCAAAGCAATATGACAATGATGATGCGTGTCATAATAAACGGAACGGTGGAAAGTTGCATGGCAATATATCTCGGAATGGCTATGGAAATGCCATAATAGGTAGGTATGGTGGCTGTTTTGAGGAAGATACAAGGAGGTTTATGTTGATAGAGCGTATCATATCACGGGGTTTGGACGCACCGGCGAAGTTTGCACCAACTCTCAATGTGAGAAAGGGCAATGCACGGTACCGAAGAGGCTAGCAATGATGGAAGGGTGAGAGTGCGTATAATCCATGGACTCAACATTAGTCATAAAGAACTCACATGCTTATTGCAAAAAATCTACAAGTCATCAAAAACCTCGGCCCTACGCACATGCTCCTAGGGGATAGATTGGTAGGAAAAGACCATCGCTCATCCCCGACCGCCACTCATAAGGAAGACAATCAAATAACACCTCATGTTTCAAATTTGTTACATAACATTTACCATACGTGCATGCTACGGGACTTGCAAACTTCAACACAAGCATTTCTCAAATTCACAACTACTCAACTAGCATGACTTTTATATTATTACATCCATACCTCAAAACAATCATCAAGCATCAAACTTCTCTTAGTATTCAAAACACTCATAATAAATTTTTACTATTCTTGGATGCCTAGCATATTAGGATTATTTAAGCAAATTACCATGCTATTTAAAACTCTCAAAATGATATAAGTGAAGCATGAGAGTTCATCTATGTCTATAATACCACCACCGTTCTCTAAAAAGATATAAGTGAAGCACTAGAGCAAACGACAAACTACTCCGAAAGATATAAGTGAAGTTCAATGAGTAGTCGAATAATTATGCAACTATATGAAGACTCTCTAACATTTAATAATTTCAGATCTTGATACTTTATTCAAACAGCAAGCAAAACAAAAGAAAATGGCATTCTAAGAATGGCAAACATCATGTGAAGAAGCAAAAACTTAGGATCAACCGAAACTAACTGATAGTTGTTGAAGAAGAAAGGTGGGATGCCAACCGGGGCATCCCCAAGCTTAGATGCTTGATACTTCTTGAAATATTATATTGGAATTCCTTGGGCATCCCCAAGCTTGAGCTTTTGTGTCTCCTTAATTCCTCTCATATCACGGTCTCCCTAAATCTCAAAAGCTTCATCCACACAAAACTCAACAAGGACTCGTGAGATAAGTTAGTATAAACCATTGCAAAAACCTTATCATACTCTACTGTAGCAAATCACTAAAAATATTATTCAACATTGCATACTAAATGCCTCTGCATATTTAATAGTCCTATCCTCAAATAGAATCATTAAAGAAGCAAACATATGCAAACATAACAGCAATCTGCCTAAACAGGACAGTCTGTAAAGAATGCAGCAACTTCCATACTTCCCTAGCTCCAAAAATTATGAAATAACATTACCACTGTAGTAAATTTATCAGATATTAATATGCAAAAGGTTTCAACATTTTATCACATTCTGAATTTTCTAGGGAATTATTGCAACAGCGGTAAACTTTCTGTTTTCAAACAGCAACATGAGGACTTCTAAAATAGGCATAGTAAAGGCTATCAATGCCACTTTTATTGAAATAAAAGATGCAAAACATTGTTCTAAATAACAGCAAGCAAATATTAACAAAATAAATTGACGCTCGAAGCAAAACAGATATCATGTGGCGAATAAAAATATAGCTCCAAGTAAAGTTACCGATGAACGAAGACGAAAGAGGGGATGCCTTCCGGGGCATCCCCAAGCTTAGGCTCTTGGTTGTCCTTGAATATTACCTTGGGGGTGCCTTGGGCATCCCCAAGCTTAGGCTCTTTCCACTCCTTATTCCATAGTCCATCGAATCTTTACCCAAAACTTGAAAACTTCACAACACAAAACTTAACAGAAAACTCGTAAGCTCCGTTAGTATAAGAAAGCAAATCACCATCATAAGGTACTGTAATGAACTCATTATAAATTCGTATTGGTGTAATATCTAATGCATTACAACTTATGTATGGTTCATACCCTCCGATACTACTCATAGATTCATCAAAATAAGCAAACAACACATAGAAAACAGAATCTGTTAAGAACAGAACAGTCTGTAGTAATCTGGATCAAACGTATACTTCTGGAACTCATAAAATTCTCAAATAAATTGGTGGACCTGAGGAATTTATATATTAATCATATGCAAAAATAATTAACTAAATAGCACTCTCCAATAAAAATGGCAGCAAATCTCGTGAGCGCTAAAGTTTCTGTTTTTTACAGCATGATCAACAAGACTTTCCCCAAGTCTTCCAAAAGGTTGTACTTGGCACAAACACTAATTAAAAGCATAAAACCACATCTAAACAGAGGATAGATGAATTATTTATTACTAAACAGGAGCCAAAAGCAAGGAACAAAAATAAAGTTAGGTTGCCTCCCAACAAGCGCTATCGTTTAACGCCCCTAGCTAGGCATGATGATTTCAATGATGCTCACATAAAGGATAAGAATTGTAACATAAAGAGAGCATCATGACGAATATGACTAGCACATTTAAGCCTAACCCTATTCCTATGCATAGGGATTTTGTGAGGAAACAACTTGTGGGAACAAGAATCAACTTGCATAGGAAGGTAAAACAAGCATAACTTCAAAACTTTAAGCACATAGAGAGGAAACTTAATATTATTGCAATTCCTACAAGCATAAATTCCCCCCTCATAATAATTTTCAGTAGCATCATGAATTAATTCAACAATATAACCAGCACCTAAAGCATTCTTTTCATGATCTACGAGCATAGAAATTTTATTACTCTCCACATAAGCAAACTTCTTCTCATGAATAGTAGTGGGAGCAAACTCAACAAAATAATTAGTATGTGAGGCATAATCCAATTGAAAACTAAAATCATGATGACAAGTTTCATGGATATCATTATTCTTTATAGCATACAAGTCATCACAATAATCATCATATATAGCAACTTTGTTCTCATAATCAATTGGAACCTCTTCCGAAATAGTGGATTCATCACAAAATAAAGTCATAACCTCTCTAAATCCACTTTAATCAATATAATCATCATAAATAGGAGGCATGCTTTCATCATAATAAATTTGCTCATCAAAGCTTGGGGGACAAAAAAAACATCTTCATCAAACATAACTTCCCCAAGCTTGTGGCTTTGCATATCATTAGCATCATGGATATTCAAAGAGTTCATACTTACAACATTGCAATCATGCTCATCATTCAAATATTTAGTGCAAAACATTTTATAGATTTATTCTTCTAGAACTTGAACACAATTATCCTTTCCATCATACTCACAAAAGATATTAAAAAGATGGAGCGTATGAGGCAAACTCAATTCCATATTTTTTTGTAGTTTTCTTTTATAAACTAAACTAGTGATAAAACAAGAAACTAAAAGACTCGATTGCAAGATCCAAAGATATACCTTCAAGCTCTAATCCCAGACAATGGCGCTAGAAAAGAGCTTGGTGTCTACTACACAACCTTCTTCTTGTAGACGTTGTTGGGCCTCCAAGTGCAGAGGTTTGTAGGACAGTAGCAAATTTCCCTCAAGTGGATGACCTAAGGTTTATCAATCCGTAGGAGGCGTAGGATGAAGATGGTCTCTCTCAAGCAACCCTGCAACCAAATAACAAAGAGTCTCTTGTGTCCCCAACACACCCAATACAATGGTAAATTGTATAGGTGCACTAGTTCGGCGAAGAGATGGTGATACAAGTGGTATATGGATAGTAGATAATGGTTTTTGTAATCTGAAAAATATAAAAACAGCAAGGTAGCAAGTGATAAAAGTGAGCATAAACGGTATTGCAATGATAGGAAATAAGGCCAAGGGTTCATACTTTCACTAGTGCAAGTTCCCTCAACAATACTAACATAATTGGATCACATAACTATCCCTCAACATGCAACAAAGAGTCACTCCAAAGTCACTAATAGCGGAGAACAAACGAAGAGATTATGGTAGGGTACGAAACCACCTCAAAGTTATTCTTTCCAATCAATCCGTTGGGCTATTCCTATAAGTGTCACAAACAGCCCTAGAGTTCGTACTAAAATAACACCTTAAGACACAAATCAACCAAAACCATAATGTCACCTAGATACTCCAATGTCACCTCAAGTATCCGTGGGTATGATTATACGATATGCATCACACAATCTCAGATTCATCTATTCAACCAACACATAGAACCTCAAAGAGTGCCCCAAAGTTTCTACCAGAGAATCACGACGAAAACGTGTGCCAACCCCTATGCATAGGTTCATGGGCGGAACCCGCAAGTTGATCACCAAAACATACATCAAGTGAATCACGTGGTATCCCATTGTCACCACAGATACGCACGGCAAGACATACATCAAGTGTTCTCAAATCTTTAAAGACTCAATCCGATAAGATTACTTCAAGGGGAAACTCAATCCATTACAAGAGAGTAGAGGGGGAGGAGAAACATAAGATCCAACTATAATAGCAAAGCTCGCGATACATCAAGATCGTGCCAAATCAAGAACACGAGAGAGAGATAGAGAGATCAAACACATAGCTACTGGTACGTACCCTCAGCCCCGAGGGAGAACTACTCCCTCCTCGTCATGGAGAGCACCGGGATGATGAAGATGGACACCAGAGAGGGATTTCCCCCTCCGGCAGGGTGCCGGAACGGGTCTAGATTGGCTTTCGGTGGCTACGGAGGCTTCTGGCGGCAGAACTCCCGATCTATTGTGTTCTCAGATGTTTTTAGGGTATATGGAGATATATAGGCGGAAGAAGTACGTCAGGGGGGCCATGAGGGGCCCACGAGGGTGGAGGGCGCGCCCTAGGGGGGTGGGGGCGCCCCCTACCTTGTGGCCTCCTCGAAGCTTCCTTGACGTAGACTCCAAGTCTCCCTGGTTGCTTCTGATCCAAAAATAAGTTCCGTGAAGTTTCAGGTCAATTGGACTCCGTTTGGTTTTCCTTTTCTGCGATATTCTAAAACAAGGTAAAAACAGAAACTGGCACTGGGCTCTGGGTTAATAGGTTAGTCCCAAAAATGATATAAAAGTGTATAATAAAGCCCATAAACATCCAAAACAGTAGATAATATAGCATGGAGCAATCAAAAATTATAGATACGTTGGAGACGTATCATGCGGTGAGGCGGTGTTGCCTTGCGACATAATTCATGACTCACGTCGAGTGCGCATGTACGAAGAAAGAGAGGCCGAGCTCGATCGGCGGGACAGTTTGGATGCCCTGGAGGAGGAGCGCGACGTGGCAAAAGCCCGTTCCGCATTCTATCAACAACAGGCTCGAAGGTATCAAAGCAGAGAAGTGCGGGCCAAAACCTATAACGTTGGTGAACTAGTTCTGCGCCTGCCGGAGAAGAAAAAGAACAAGCTCAAGCCCAAATGGGAATGTCCCTTCATTATCGACCAGGTTCTGACCCGGTGGAGTGTACCGTCTGCGGGATGCATCGAATAATCGACTCGAGCCAAACCCATGGAATGCAGCCAGACTCCGAAAATTCTACGCCTAGCGCCAGACTCTATGTTCGTCTCCTTACCTCCGTGAATTTTTTGCACATATGTTTTTTCTCTCTTTCTTTCTCTCTTTTTCTTCAAAGCCCTAAAGGGCTAAACCCGTGTCTTGGTTACACAATCTTGACGCGCTAACCACGCTCAATATACCCGGGGGCTTCCTATACAGAAGCTTAATCTAATTATTTTTCCGGGCTTCATGCCCCGCACATGTGTTATTCTTCCGCATGTACCTTTTTTTGCCATTATATGCATCAATATGACTTAAGTTTTGGCCAAGCTGGGTTGCCTAGCTCTTGTGTTTATGCCCTACGTTCCCGTTAATTCGGCTAGGGCATAAGGGGAGCACCTCTGCGATTGTTACTGTCGGGTGAGCCGGATGTGTACCTCAGACTGGATGAAGCCGAAAGCTAGTGTTCTTAAGGGAATATTCGGTCGGTGAACAAAAGATGACTTTCACTTAAATTACTACACGCCCCCAGATGTTTTTAGACCGCGTCTCGCAGTTCGGACATGCACATTAGGGCATGCGTACCCAGGGAAAGGAACCCTTAACGGAACTATTCTCCCTGGAAGATGTTTCTTACTATCCATGTAATATAACATAGCTAGTTGGGTACTTGTCTGTTCAAGCACTTATGACCCCTACGCCTGGTTTCCATGCATACCCCGGTTTTTATATAACTGAGTGGGTATTCGGATACACTCCGGACTATCGGGTCCAGAGGTCGAAGCGAAAAGGTCTGCCATGACAAATGATTTACAATCCAGCTAGGGACATTACATATGTCACTTGAAGTACACAGTCACTAAGACTGATTAAATTCTTCTTCTATACCATCCAACAGGCTGTCTAGCCTACAATCCTGTTGGGAATACTTTGTGGCTAATTCTACCTGATCATACACTAAACTGACGGGGATCTCTTTCCCATCGGGCTCCACAGGTCCGACCTCGGCCATGTGGTTAGGGTCAGCCTTGGTATATCGTGTCTTCACCATAGCCCAGGCTTCCCGTGCACCTTGTCGGCAGGCTGATATCTACCATAATCGGAAGCGCCGCCCCGCTCCCTTAAGCTTCTCTATAAGCTCCCCCATGCCTCCTGGCGGGGATGCGGACGGCCACAAGGCTTGGGAAATACTCTGCATCACCTGCCGAACTTGTTCGTGCAGTTGTGAGAGCTCTGGCAGAAGATCACCCGAGGACCCGGGCATCTCCTCCGTGGGACGACCCGTCAGCATACCTGCAGACATAACGCTGTTAGCAGGCTTCTTCGCCGAACTCCTTTAAAAAGTTTGTTCAAGCACTTACTAAAAATGCCGCGCTAAAGCCGTTTATTCTCCTTCACGGAGTCCGCAAGCTGGGCTCGGACATCCTTTAGTTCCACGCCCAGCCGGATATTGGCATCTTGGAGATCATTTTTCTCCTGCCTGACTCGCGTCAACACACGCTCGCCAGCACTTTGCTGTCGATCATCACATACCATATCCGCCTCCACGGCCTCCGGATTCACTCTGGGGCCACCTGCAACATCTATTGTTAGGTGTGCATATATGCCGCATACTACCTGGTACTGATATTCTTTGCAATAGACAAAAGAGTTACCAAGGGGACCCTTCTTGGACTCCTTCAATGCGGCAACAGCGGCTTCCAGCTAGGCCTTGCACTCGTCCAGCTCTTGAGACAGTTGGGAATTCTTCTCCATAAGAACCTGCACAAATAATGATCCTTAAATCACTTGCGTCAACTGTTTCAAGTCTCAGGGGCTACTGATACATATAATCATCAGATTTGCTTACCCGTACATCCCTTGCATACTGGTCCGTGGCTCTGGCTAGACCATTTTGAGCAGCACGGAGGTACGCGTCTCCAGAATTGAAGGCATCAAATGCCTCTGGTGAGAAGCAAGCGTCACGGAGTACGGCCCGGCGACGCCTATGATTCATGGCGCTCTCCACGTCTGAATTTGTAGCGGACAGTCTATCCGCATCCTCTATAGGAGTAGTATCCGGCGTCCGCCCCATGTCGGCTTCCGCCTCGATGTCCGGCCCTGGAGCTTGACTGGTGGAAGCGTGATCGGCAGCCTCTCCGGACATATTTTGACGAGCGTTTTTTCTATTAAAGAAACATGGACGTCATTACATTTCGAGAAAGACGACAACCACGGAGCGGGTTTTTTTGTCATACCTCTGCGCCGACGCTCCGTCCTGACCGCCTTCCTTTTTGGCCTACCCAGCCTCAGTGCCTCTTGTTGGCGACTTGCAGCGGGTTCGGCACGGCGTCCCGAATGCCTTCCCTATAAAACACCATATGTATATGGTAGGTGAAGTGTCTAAAAAGAGGATCCTACTTTTTGGAGTTGGGATTTTGGTTTTTCTTACGTGTGATGCAGGGAGCAGTCCGGGATAGTCGGCCGTAATGGCCACCATGGCGTCATCACAGCTCAATTGAAAGAACTGCCTGTCTATCAACTCCACGAATATGTCCGGATCTTCTTCGAGTCCGGGATCGAGGGCCCGGTCAGGGTCCAATGGTTGTGGAGATGGGCTGTTGACCTCCCTTACAGCTTTTCACAGTTCCTGCCGTAAAATGGCAAGGTGAGTACCTATGACAAAGAATGTGGGAAGAATGGGAGTAAGGAGATATAACTCACCCAGCTTGGAGGGTTGTACATGGAGAATCCATCCCGTGGCTTGATGCGGACGAACTCCTCTTCCTCTCCCTTGAACAACTCAGACAGAATTTTTGCTAAAGCAGCAGCAGAGTCCGGTCCCTTACGCCCGCAACGGGTGGCATCATCTTCCCCGTAAAAACACCACAGGGGGTGCCCTCGATATTGAAGTGGCTGCACTCCCCGCATTATGCATATTGACATAACCTCGATTACTGTCAATCCTGATTGAGCCAGCGCTTTAATCCGGTTCATCAGGTAAATGACTTCTCCGTTGTCTTCCTCCTGGGGGCTCCGTGGGCGCCAGCTTCGGCGTTTCTTCAGAGGAGCATTGTTGAACTCAGGAAGACCCCACCGAACAGGGTCCGGAAGGGGACGCCCTCCATATAAAAACATTCCGAAGGCTAGTCTTCGGACGTCTTCTTTGGAGTACCGGACAGGTATCCGGTTTCGGCGATGCGCCATATTTCGGTTCCACCCACTTGATAAAGTGACCCCTTCTGTGTGCGGGGGACGAGGCAAAATTACCTTTTCCACAACTCGAAATGAGCCTCGTAGCCCAGGAATAACTCGCAAAGGGCAACGTAGCCGGCGATGTGAAATATGGAAGCAGGGGTGAAATTATGCAATTGGAGGCCGTAAAACTCCAGGAGCCCGCAGAGGAAAGCATGAATTGGAAATCCGAGTCCCCTTAATAAGTAAGGAACAAGGCACACCAGCTCCCCCGTAGAGGGGCTGGGGAAGCTCTCTGCTTGCTCCCCGGCATTGTAGGTGGCGAGCCCGGCTCGGACGGGAACCATATAAGCTGGAGGGAGAAATCCCTGAGTCTGCAGTTCGACTAATCGACTGTGTGGGATAGAACATCTCTCCCAATCACCGAGCTTTGGGCTACGGGGGTGTGAGGAGGAGCTGCGGTGGTTGGCCATGTTGGAGTGGATTTTTCCGAAGCGCGCTCCGATGGATTCTCATTGTGGGAGGATGGTATGGCTTGGATCTAAGAATCCCCATCCCTTTAATAGACAATTTATTTATCTGGCTAGGGGGGCGAATGTAAAAATGCCCTGGCTCCTCGTATTCATTCAACGCGTGGAAGATAGCCCTTATTGGACGCGGAAGCCAAGAAGTCCAACATTTATGGGGCTGGACACTACTTGACAAACATTCAAAATTTGGAGAAGAACCCGCCTTGCAATGCCGAAGACAATACTGCGTGTCAGACTTGACGTCATTGAATCCTGGTTCGGAGGCTACTGAGGGAGTCCTGGATTAGGGGGTCTCTAGACAGCCGGACTATATCCTTTGGCCGGACTGTTGGACTATGAAGATACAAGATTGAAGACTTTGTCCCGTGTCCGGATGGGACTCTACTTGGCGTGGAAGGCAAGCTAGCAATACGGACATGTATATCTCCTCCTTTGTAACCGACCTTATGTAACCCTAGCCCCCTCCGGTGTCTATATAAATAGGAGGGTTTTAGTCCATAGGACAACATACAATCATACCATAGGCTAGCTTCTAGGGTTTAGCCTCTCTGATCTCATGGTAGATCAACTCTTGTAATACTCATATAATCAAGAATAATCAAGTAGGACGTAGGGTTTTACCTCCATCAAGAGGGCCCGAACCTGGGTAAACATCGTGTCCCCTGCCTCCTGTTACCATCCGCCTTAGACGCACAGTTCGGGACCCCCTACCCAAGATCCACCGGTTTTGACACCGACAAGATGGTGCTGGTGAAGATGTTGATGGAGATTGCCCTCTCCCGATGAGGGGAGCGTTGGTGATGACGATAGCGATGATTTCCCCCTCCCAGAGGGAAGTTTCCCCGGCAGAACAGCTCCGACAGAGCCCTAGATTGGTTCCGCCAAGGTTCCGCCTCGTGGCGGTGGAGTTTCGTCCGAGAAGTTGGCTTATTATTTTTCCTCATAAAAAGACTCCTTATAGTAGAAGATGGCCATCGGAGGGCCACCAGGGGGCCCATGAGGTAGGGGTGCGCCCCCTCCCTCGTGGGCAGGGTGTGCCCCCCTGGTGAACTTCTTGCGCTCAGTATTTTTTATATATTCTGAAAACGTCTTCCGTGAAGTTTCAGGACTTTTGGAGCTGTGCAGAATAGGTCTCTAATATTTGCTCCTTTTCCAGCCCAGAATCCCAGCTGCCGGCATTCTCCCTCTTTATGTAAACCTTGTAAAATAAGAGAGGATAGGCATAAGTATTGTGACATAATGTGTAATAACAGCCCATAATGCAATAAATATCGATATAAAAGCATGATGCAAAATGGACGTATCAACCTGACAGCAGGGACCCACCGGATGGGCCACTGTATTTCACGAAAAAAACGTTTCCCCCTGACTGCTGGGATCCACCAGCTATGTCTTTGCATGCAAGGAAGTGCCTGAAAGTCGGGACACATCTGGTCGAAGCGTACGTGGTGTTGTCATTCTGGTCACGAACGTGTACGTACATACTGGTCGATCAGTCTGTCTGCAGGTTGCAGCGATGAACCGTGGCCGAGTAAGGAAGGGCACATGTCGTAGTAGAGGCGCACACGTAGCATTTACACGTACGTACAGCGGCCAGGGTGCAAGAAAGTAAATACGGCCACGTATGTACATACGGGCTGGGTCTCAAACGCCTACTCGCGCATACATACGGCCAGGGCTCGTGTACATGGCTGGGTCGGAACGGAGAAACTGCGTCGGCGTCATGTCCATAGGGAGGTAACGGAATGCGTGGTGTTCATCGGGAGGCAACGGAACGCGTGTTGTTCATCAGGAGCCAACTGGCTTGGACGGAACAGCCAATGGAAACGAGGCCTGGCATACCGCAGAATGGAGGAAACGGCCTTGTGTTCGACCGGCCACGGTTGAAACGGGATCCTTTTCATCGGGAGGGGTCTGGCATACCGCAAAACGGAGGAAACGGACTACTCTTGGACCTCCTATGGTCGAACGGGGTCCTGTTGATTGGGAGGGGTGTGGCTGTCGGCGTTCTGGGAACGGGTGTCCGCAGACTTGCCTGCCTGCGGCTTGCGGCGTGGCTCAAAAGGGGGCCCAGCGCGGCCCATCTTCATCAACACAGACCCAAGACCCTCGCGAGGGGCCAAGCCTCGCGGGGCGGACGACACGGAGCTTCCTCAGGCACGGCCTCATCAGGCTGGCTCGCGAGGAGGCGGAGAGATCAAGGCGGGGTACCTCACGAGGTGCCCGTGACGCAAGCCATGACGACCAAAGGCGCCAGGCGGGCGCCAGCCGCGCAGTGTCCTCCTTTCCTCTTTGGTGCAAAGGGAGCAAGCGCAGGCAAGAGCATCAAGCAAAGGCACCCGTTTCGGTGCAACGAGACCAAGACCAGTCCAACGGCAGGGAGGAAGTCATTGTGGAGCCCAAGCTAGCGTCACCACCAGAGCCTTTGGCAGGCGAGGACCAACTTTAGTCAGGATAAGTGTACCAGATGTTCCCCTTCAAAATGGCCAATTGTTGGCGCCCTTCCCGCTCAATATTTGGGAAGAGGCCCAGGGCCTTTGCCTATAAATAGGACTATCCACCCCCAGGGTAGAGGGGCAATCAAGAAGGGAGAATCGAGAAGCCAAGAGAGAAACTAGCTAGGATCGGATCGAGTAGCATCACACACACAGAGAGAGAGAAGGGCGACTGAACTCCGCCTAGCAGTTCATGCCCCCAGCCAAGAACAGACCCTCGCGAGGCTGTTCTTCCTTGTATTGCTCATCATCATCAGCCCAAGAGGCAATCCACCACACCACACACTGGAGTAGGGTATTACACCACAACGGTGGCCCGAACCAGTATAAACCCTGTGTCTCTTGTGCTGTTCTTTCCATAGCTGAGATCTTAGTGAGGCGGAGGGGTGCAGGTAGGTAGAAGGCGAAATCTCCGCACGCACCCCAGTGTTCGAACCTCAAGGTTCTGCCGGAACCCGAAATCTGACATTTGGTGCGCCATGTAGGGGTGCGCCGGAATTCATCTTCCACCACCCCGTTCTCCTCCGACCATCGCGTCCATGTCTGACGCTCGTCGGGCCCGCGCCGAGCGCCGGGCCGCTCTCGCTTCCCGCGTCGCCCAGACGGCTCCTGTCGACGGGCATCCTCGCCGTTCCTCGTCACCTGCTGTCAACGCCGCCACCGGCCCGGCGGGGAACGAGCAGCAAGCGTCGTCTCAGCATTCGTCCGTGCGGCAAGACGGCCGCACCGCTACTCCCTTGCTCACCCCAGCTGGTTCTTCGTCCCGCGCGCTCCGCGCACCCATGGAGGCTCGAGCTGCGCTCATCGCGGCAAACGAGCTCCTACACTACCGTCCCATCGACGACGTCTACGAAGAATGGCTCGACCGCGTCGCCGAGCTCGTCCGCGCCGCAGGGGGCTCTCCTGCGCCGTCCGTTCCGCTGCACCGCACCCCGCCCCGCGCAGGCGATGAAGCTCCGGGGGCGCCCCAGCCGCCTCGTCCTCAACAAGGCGCCATGGCTCCAAGGCGCGTGGCCCCTGGGTGGAACCCGCTCCGTCAGGTGCCAGCGCGGCAAGAGCAGAGCTGCCAAGAAGTCCCTCGCCCGCAAGAAGCTGCCCGGGCGCTCCCTGCTCCAGCACGTCACGACCATGCTCCTGCTCCCGCATGTCAAGACCCCGCGCTGCTCCCAGCTGCAGCGCGTGGGGACATGCAAGACCAATCTCTCCATCACCCAAGGCCTCCCGTGGCCATAGCAGGCTGCCGTGCCTTCACCACCAAGCTACGCAGCGTCGCGTGGCCCGGCAAGTTCAAGCCAGACCTGCCTCCTTGTTACGACGGCACGACCGACCCTACGGAGTTCCACCAGCTCTATGAGCTGGGCATCGAAGCTACCAACAGAGACGAGAAGGTCATGGCGAACTGGTTTCCCATGGCGCTCAAGGACGGGGCTCGCACCTGGCTCCTGAACCTAGCTCCAGGCATGATCTCCTCCTGGGACGAGATGCGCACCCGCTTCATCGCCAACTTCCAAGGTACTCGTGACCGGCCACCTGCCGTGAGCGACATGCGCCGCATCAAGCAACAACCCGGAGAGACCCTGCAGAAGTACATCCACCGCTTCAACAACGCACGCCTCAAGATTCCCAAGGTGACCGAGGAGGCCATCATCTCAGCCTTCTCCGACGGCGTGCGCGATGTCAAGATGAAGGAGGAGCTGGCGATGCATGAAGACCTGTGCACTTCCTTGGAGTTGTTCAACTTGGCAACCAAGTGCGCCAGGGCTGAGGAAGGGCGTCTCTCCCTCCTTGAGCTGCCTGCCGCGGACCCAGAAGAGAAGAAGCCCAAGGCCAAGGATGTGAAGCGCAAGGGGGCTCCCGTGCTCGCGGCAGAATCAGAAACCAAGCGGGGCAGAGATCAGCCCGAATCTTCCAAGGGCAGTCGGTACTGTGTGTACCACGACCTCCAGACCCACAACACCAATGAATATCAAGAGCTCCGAGCCATGCGAGAAGGAAGGATCGGCCGTCGCCCCGACCACGGTGACCGGGGCTACGGTCGAGGAGGAGGAAGGAACACAGGACGCTGGGAAGACCACTGCCCGCGCCAAGGGTGGCGCAATCGACCTCGCGAGGATCGCTGGCAAGACCTGCCTCGCGAGGGAGACTAGAGGGATCAGCCTCACGAGGATCGCCCGCAAGGCAACGCAGGCCTCCCTCCGCTGCCGCCGCAGCCAAGGAGAAACGAGGACTACCATCAGGACGAGGGGGCTGGGGGCTTCCAGGAGCCGCGCGCGATCGCCTGCATCCTGGGCGGGGCTCAAGCCCCAGCCTCTCAATGCATCTTCAAGCAGTTCGCCCGCGAAGTGAATGCAGTCCTCCCCAAGCTCGAAGCCACGCGCCCTCTCAGGTGGTCGATGTGTGCCATCACGTACAGCTCAGCAGATCAGCTCAAGTGTGCGGCCACAGCCGGAGTCCTCCCGATGCTTTGTTCCCCAATCATCAACAACGTGGTGGTCACCAGGACCCTCATCGATGGCGGGGCAGGGCTCAACCTCCTGTCCGTGGAAACATTCAATAATCTCCAAGTACCCTACAACCAGCTTCAGCTAACCAAGCCTTTCTCCGGAGTCACCGACGGCTCCACGGTCCCGATTGGGCAGGTCCGCCTCCCTGTCACCTTCGAGGCACGCGACAACTACCGCACCAAGCTCATCGACTTCGACGTCGCTCACATTCGCCTGCCGTACAACGCCATCCTTGGGTACCCAACGCTGGCCAAGTTCATGGCCGTAACTCACCACGGCTACAACGTCCTCAAGATGCCAGGAAGTGGCGGAGTCATCACGGTGCCCTGTGAAGAGAAGGACGCGGTGTGTTCCCTGGAACGAGCCTTTCAGGCCGCATCACTGGAAGACCCGGATCGCGGAAGCAGGAGGCTTCCCGAGACCGCCCCCAAGAAGAAGAAGACATCGTCCGACCTGGCCCCTCAGGAGGCAGGCCCCTCAGGGCCCGCGCCTGCCCAGCGGGAACCTCCTTCCATCGCATAGGAAAGCGCGCCCGGCGCCCTCCTCAGGCAGGGCTTGGGGGCTCTCCCCTGGAGGGCCACCGACCTGGTTAAGGTCACGAGGGAGGCGCTTGGGCACCAAATGGAGGCATGTTTCGAAGCACGTTTCCCTCAAGAAGGAGTAAGGCAAGGAGAGCCAGACCCTTAGGAGTTCGTCAGCAAGGCCATTCAGGAGCTACAGGAGTCAAGAGTCATAAAAGGCGGCCGCCGCCTACCAGCTGTAGCTCCCCATCCAGGCGAGGATGGTGGGCTACGCGTCTGCATCGACATACCAGGGCTCAATCGAGTCGCCTCTCTGGAGCGCCTCTGGCCCTCGCGAGTGGGGCGCTGCGAAGGTCCACCCCACATCTATGTTCGCATGCCTTACGGCTTGCTGAACGCGGCTGCCACATACCAGCCCCTCATGAGGGGCATCATGGAGGCTCAAGAGGCCAGGCGCTCCGCAGCCCTGGCGGAGATGGAGATGGTCCGCGAGGAGCCACCAGAGCCTCCGGAGCCTCCCGAGGCCCCTGGGCTTGGGGGCTCGTGAGGATCGGCTTCCGCGGCCCACCGAGTCTGCTACGCCAACACTCCTTCGTCCTCAACATCATCAGGTGACATCTTTCAAGTTTCATTTCCAGCTGGGAGCGCCCCCGGGGCTACATTATTCCCAGGCCGCGTGGGTCCGTCCCTGCGGCATGTATCCCTTTTATTTCATGTTGTTAGCTTACCTTGTTGGGGGCGCCCCTCGAGCTGCATCATCCCCCAAGTCGCTCGGGCCTGACCCAGTGATGTCCGCCTTCCCAGCATCTATTTGAATGAACCCACTCCTTCGCGGCTAATGTGTTTGACCTAGTTGCCTGCTCAACTAACGCCAACTGACGGAGCTGCTCCCAAATGGCACGACGCTTGCGCATGGGTCCGTCCCTGCAACGCCGACAAACCTGAATGGCTGAGCTCTGGCCGCGGCAGCCCCGCATGGCGCCACCTCGTCAAGCCTTCAGTGCCTCATCGCCCCTCGGAAGCAACCAACGGCTGACTGTCAATTGTCATGGAAACCCCTTGTTCTTTCTATGATGGGTCTACAGGATCTCCTAAAGGAGCTGCGTCAGGCGAGGCCCTTGCTGTGTCTCCTTCACACTCATCCGCGTGAACCGCTTGCACGTTAAAGGGGGGGTGCCTGAGCATCACGACTCAGGGCTCCTACTGGCTCTCCAGCCCTCACCCTCTGGCCTTGTCCACGGCATCGCGACCTGGCATACCAGTGACGGCTGAGACTCGCTCGAGGGCCGGGACCCGAGGACATAGAGCAGAAAGGGGAGCAAAGGCGAGAGGGGAGGGACACGCGAGGACCTCGCCGAGCAACCTCACGCCTGCCGATGCACGGACCCGGTGACACACCAGAGAGCGGTCCCTGATTCTCGAGATAAGTCACCACCCGGAAGCACCAGCTACCGTGGCACCATCCCCGCACCTAATGCAATCTCGTGTTACCGACGCCGCCCTCCTTTCTCACTGAACGACGGCTGCTTGAGCGCCAAAGGGGACCTCCTAAGCATCGTGACTCAGGGGCTCTTACCGGACCCTGGGTCGCTCACCTCCTGGCCTTGACCACGGCATCGCGACCTGGCATACCAGCGACGGCTGAAGCCGCCTTCGGACTGGGACCTGTCGGCGCAGAGCACCAAGCCCTCGTGAGGTTTGAAAGGGAGAACTGAGCTAAGGCAGAATGAGCAACTCGCACAATTCTACGACAAGGGTTATATTAACAAACAGGATCACATGCACCTTACAAGCCCCCACGGGACGCGTCTTTGATTCCTTGCAGGGAACAGATCCTAAAAGGACGCTAACGACACGCGCCCCTGTGAAAGACGCCATCGTCAACAGCGGGCCGTCAAGCACCGGCACCAACCCCATCCAGATCAGAGTCGGTGACGGCCTGACGAGCCCGCCCTGCTCCAGGAGCGGCGCCGGCTCGGGGGCTCGTAGCTGTTGTCGCTCGTCTCCGGAGTCGCGAAGAGCTTGCCGGAGTCATTGGACCCTCCGCCGCCTCCGCCGCCTGAGCAGCCGCCAAGGGAGCGGTCAGCGGGCCCAGTCCTCGCCGTAGCAGGGTCCCGACCACCTCTCCCAGGGCAGCACTCCAGCCGGCGCCCATTCGCATCGAAGACCTTGAAGAACATCACCAAAGACCGTCGTACTCCAAGTGGATCGCGAAGGCGCCTCTTGTCCTGCAAACCCGAGCGATTTCGCTCCAGCCTCGAGTCATGAAGACCTCGCCCGGGGCAACGACCGCGACCTCTGCCTTGGTCGCGAGGGTGCTGCAGCCAAAGCTCCAGGAGTTCTCCCTGCGGGATGATGGAGGCTAAGAAGGGAGGAAGGCGAATCCAAGACTGAGGAGGCATGGCGGCGTGGAGCACGAACTCTCGGGAGGAGCCTTCGGTGTGGACCCCAGGGGGGACGACCCACACCTTCGTGACCCGTCGGCGCCGACGGCGGCGCCGCCTGTGGCGATCGGCATCGACTCCTTGAGAGACCTCGATGTGGGCGTACAAGGGAAGCGGGAACCCCGGCGGTGGCCGCTCGCACCAGGGCCTCGACACCACCTGATGGGCCCCCTCGTCCCGGCCGCGGAGGGCGAGCCGTTTCTTCGGCGGGAGCGGGTCTGGTTCCTCTCAGGGAGCCTTTCCCTTCTCTGCCGCCGAGAACCGGCAGATCGGAGCCATCGCAGCAAGACGGAGCAAGGACCGGGAAGAAGGAGAAGCAAGAAGGGATGGAATGGAAGGGCGCGCGCCATTCCGTACTTATGGCCGGCGAAGGCCAACCGCCGACCTCCACGATCGCAGGTAATCATGACCCGCTTTGCATGCAGGGACTTGTCCAATCCGTGCAGTTGCCGAGGCGCCATGGGGAAGTGGAGACGCCCACGTCCAATCAACTGCCATGCGGCACCCAAGGCCGCAGGCTGTTAGGGCCCGCGGCGCTTCGCTCTTGCCCTTTCGCCTCCTTGCACGGCCAAGTCCGGGCGCGCCTTGGGCCCAGGGGCTACTGTCGGTGTTCTGGGAATGGGGGTCCCCAGACTTGCCTGCCTGCGGCCCGTGGCGTGGCTCAAAAGGGGGCCCAGCATGGCCCATCTTCATCAACACAGACCCAAGACCCTCGCGAGGGGCCAAGCCTCGCGGGGCAGACGACACGGAGCTTCCTCAGGCACGGCCTCATCAGTCTGGCTCGCGAGGAGGCGGAGAGATCAAGGCGGGGTACCTCACGAGGTGCCCGTGACGCAAGCCATGACGACCAAAGGCGCCAGGTGGGCGCCAGCCGCGCAGTGTCCTCCTTTCCTCTTTGGTGCAAAGGGAGCAAGCGCACGCGAGAGCATCAAGCAAAGGCACCCGTTTCGGTGCAACGAGACCAAGACCAGTCCAACGGCAGGGAGGAAGTCATTGTGGAGCCCAAGCCAGCGTCACCACCAGAGCCTTTGGCAGGCGAGGACCAACTTTAGTCAGGATAAGTGTACCAGATGTTCCCCTTCAAAATGGCCAATTGTTGGCGCCCTTCCCGCTCAATATTTGGGAAGAGGCCCAGGGCCTTTGCCTATAAATAGGACTAGCCACCCCCAGGGTAGAGGGGCAATCAAGAAGGGAGAATCGAGAAGCCAAGAGAGAAACTAGCTAGGATCGGATCGAGTAGCATCACACACACAGAGAGAGAGAAGGGTGACTGAACTCCTCCCAGCAGTTCATCCCCCCAGCCAAGAACAGACCCTCGCGAGGCTGTTCTTCCTTGTATTGCTCATCATCATCAGCCCAAGAGGCGGTCCACCACACCACACACTGGAGTAGGGTATTACACCACAACGGTGGCCCAAACCAGTATAAACCATGTGTCTCTTGTGCTGTTCTTTCCATAGCTTAGATCTTAGCGAGGCGGAGGGGTGCAGGTAGGTAGAAGGCGAAATCTCCGCACGCACCCCAATGTTCGAACCTCAAGGGTCTGCCGGAACCCAAAATCCGATAGTGGCGTACCGCAAAACAGAGGAAACGGACTTGTGTTGGAGCGCTACGGTGGAAACGGGGGACCTGTTCATCAGGAGGGGTGTGGCATACTGCAAAATGGGACTCCACGGGATACTATTCATCTCCACCATCGACTGCGTCCACGGGTGTAGCGACCAGACCTCAAATAGTCCGATCTCTGTGCATAAGTGTCATCCCTGGATCAGTAATGCCGACACGCACAGTACTTGAAGGATTTATACCAAAGTAGCAATCACACACTTATTACATTGAATGTCTCAAAAGAGAACTTATTACAATAAATATGGATTAAGGCCATCTAAATACGATAAAAGCGGAAGGCTTGGAAGATAATGTGAGTCCATCAACTATAACGGCATCACTGAGTGAAAGACCACGACCTAAGGCTCCTTACTCATCGTCTGAAAAGTCTGCAACATGATACGTTGCAGCCCGAAAACGGGTCAGCACATGGAATATGCTGGCAGTGTAACACAAGAGAGTAATGAACAAAATAATGCTATCACTACATGCATATATGGCTGGTGGAGGCTATATGGTTAATAGATTTTGCCAAAAGCCAAATTTTTTTCCTACTACAAAGGAATAAATTTTATTTAACTATTATGGTAGTTGTTAAACATTGAGAAGGTCCACCCAACTCAATCCCAATTAAGCATCATCATTAAACCCAATCAAATTATATTAAGAGTGATGAGATCCACATGATAATCCAAGAACTAGATACTCAAGATGTCCATAACCGGGGACACGGCTAACCATGATTAGTTTGTACACTCTGTAGAGGTTTGTGCACTTTTCCCCACAAGAAACGGATGACCGAGACACAATCTTTCCAAAGAGGTCCCGTTAACCGATAGATAGGCCGGTACACCTACAATCCCCTACATCTGCTAGCCCATCGTGGAAAGGTTTCTCACAACTTACTCAACTATACCAGAGCCCATAATGGCATGTGACTGCACATGGAAGTTTCCAGCATGAATAATCTTATGATCCCTTTGAGCCTGGGTGGCGGTCCATAGGAAAATCACACGGTACCCCGGGATATCCAAAAATACAGGCAATCACTGGATACCCCAGGTGCCTCAATCCACCCAGATGTGTATTAGAGTTGCCACCTTAAGTTGAACCATTAATTAACAATCTCACATATGTCATGAATGCACTTAAACCCAATCCACGTCTACGAGCATAGCATAGCAGTATAAGCAACGTAGAAGTAACTCCCAGGGTTTGATAATAAACAGGTGAATAGATACTACCTCATCTACTTCCCAACCCACAATTTATTCAAATCCTAACCATGCAATTGTTTGAGGATTGATCTAATGCAATAAAACTGGGTAGTAAAGATGTATGATCAAAGTGTTACTTGCCTTGCTGATGATCCATGAAACCTAGAGACTCGATGTAGCACGCTTCGCACCCCGGGTACTCTATTGCAATCAAACAAGCATACAATAATAAATCAAGCAAGGGCATGTGTAAAACTCAAATAAGAGATCTAACCAGAAAGTTCAACTTAAGAACTCCGGTTTGCAAAAAGAATCAAATTAAACGAAGCAACCAAACTCAAATGGCGAAAGAAACAAGCTCCGTTTACTAATCTGGACTAAAGTCAAATTTTACAGTAGTAAAACTTGTTTAAGTTGGTTAAACATAAAGAGGGTTTCGAGACGAAACTCTAGGCGCTTGAATTGCCTGATTCCGATGAACGAGCGAAAAGTTATACTAAAACGAAAATCGAATCAGAAATCGCGATAAAAAAATAGCGGAAAATTTGAGAAAAAGAAAAACTGACGAAAAGGCTAACGAGCGTTGCGGCTAATGGACGAAAACTGTTCGTTAAAATGAACGTACGAACGGGAGTCCGCTATTTAACTAAACCGAAAAAACCGGATCTAAAAAAACGGATCTAGGGTTCTAAAAAAATGACGGTTTTCTAACGAAAACCGCGGCGGCGGCTCCGGCTACCTCGACGAGTCCGGCGAGGGCGACGGCGGTTCCGACGATGGTGGTCGGTGGCGACGGGCGGCGGGGCGACGGCGGGTGGCGGCGCGGGCGGCGGCTCTGGGCGGCGGGGCGGCGGCATGGCGCGGGGCGGCAGCTGCGTCGGCGGGGCGCGGTTATGGTTAGGGTTTGGGCGGCGGTGGGCTTCGGCTGCGGCTGGGCCTCGGCGGCTCGGGTGGCGCGGCTTATAAAGC
>NC_041388.1:298530851-298553903 GCF_002162155.2 Triticum dicoccoides | reverse complement strand
GCCGGGCGGAGTCCTGCTCGGGTACGGCCTGGAGTCGGTTTGACTTTTTTTAAAATAATTTCGACGTGCAGAAAAAGAAAGAAAAGAAATACTAAACGAACTCCAATAATCCCGAAATAAATTTTCCCCGTCCTCTAAAAATAAGCCGGACATGGTGAACATTTATTTGGGCCTAAAATGCAATTTTTAAAAACGCATATTTTTTCCTAATTCAAATAAAATAGCGATAAAACTCTGAATAAAAATCTTATTTGATTTTAATATTAAATCTTCGATATTTCTTTATTTTGAGGAAGTCATTTTATCCTCTCTCTTTTATTTTTTTATAAACGAAATATTCGAAGATAAAATAATTAAAATCAATTGATCCTCTTTTCAAAATTTGAGAAAAACTCAAATATGAAAATAACGAAATTCCCAACTCTCTCCGTGGGTCCTTGAGTTGCATAGAATTTCTAAGATCAAGCCAAAATGCAATAAAATATGATATGCAATGATGACCTAGTGTATAACATTCCAAATTGAAAATTTGGGATGTTACAAACCTACCCTCCTTAAGATGAATCTCGCCCTCGAGATTCGGGTTGGCTAGAAAATAGGTGTGGGTGATCCTTCCGTAGGTCTTCCTCTTGTTCCTAGGTGGCTTCATCTTCGGTATGGTGACTCCACTGAACCTTGCAATACTTGATAACTTTGATGCGTGTGACTCGGCTAGCAAACTTGAGTATCTTGACTGGTTTCTCCTTATATGTCAAATCACTATCCAACTGTATCGCTTCCAGTGGTACTGTATCTCTCAGAGGAATATCAGCCATCTCTGCGTGGCACTTTTTCAACTGAGAAACGTGGAACATATCATGAACTCCTGACAATCCTTCGGACAATTCCAACTTGTAAGCAACTTCTCCCATACGTTCCAAAACTTTGTATGGTCCCGCAAAACGTGGTGCTAACTTTCCCTTAACTCCAAAGCGCTTAACTCCTCGGAGTGGTGATACACGAAGATACACTCTGTCTCCAACTTCGTAAGTTGTCTCCTTGCATTTAGAATCCGCATAGCTCTTCTGTCTGGACTGGCTACCTTGAGTCTATCATGAATTAGCCTAACCTTCTCTTCAGACTCTTTAATCAAATCTGGTCCAAACAACTGTCGGTCTCCAACTTCGTCCCACAACAATGGTGTTCTGCACCTCCTTCCATACAGTGCTTTGAAAGGGGGCATCTTCAAGCTGGCCTGGTAGCTGTTGTTGTAAGAGAACTCTGTGTAAGGCAAATTTTCATCCAACTAGATCCATAGTCTAGAGAATAAGCTCTCAACATGTCCTCCAAAATCTGATTGACTCTTTCAGTCTGTCCATCTGTCTGCGGGTGAAAAACTATACTGAACTGTAGCCTGGTTCCCAAAGTTTCATGCAACTGATTCCAAAACTTTGAAGTAAACTGGGTTCCTCTATCTGATACAATGGTCCTCGGAACTCCATGCAGACATACGATCCTGGTCATGTATATCTTTGCCAACTTAGCACTGGTGTAAGTGGTCTTCACTGGGATGAAATGAGCTACTTTTGTCAAACGATCGACTACAACCCATATCAAGTCATAGCCTGAACGAGTCCTGGGTAATCCTGTGATAAATTCCGTGCCTAGCTTATCCCACTTCCATTCGGGTATCGACAATGGTTGTAGCAATCCTACTGGCTTCTGATGCTCTGCCTTCACTCTCTGACATACATCACAAACTGCTACATATTCCGCAATATCCTTGTTCATTCCGGTCCACCAGAATCTATCCTTCAGATCCAGGTACATCTTGGTATTTCCTGGGTGAATCGAATATGGTGAGTCATGGGCCTCCTGCAAAATCAACTTCCAGATCTCCTGATCATTTGGCACATATATGCGGTCCTCAAACCATAGGGTATCATGCTCATCCTCACGAAATCCCTTGGCTTTTCCTTTTCTCATCCTTTCCTTTATCTCGGTAATCTCCTTGTCCGTCTTCTGCGCTTCTCTGATCTTATCCATCAAAGTAGACTGAATCTCCAAAGCTGCTACATAACCTCTCGGAACTATCTCCAAACATAGCTCACGAAGGTCTTCTGCCAACTCCTTGGGTAACTCTCCTGTCATGAGTGTATTGACATGACTCTTGCGGCTCAACGCATCGGCTACTATGTTAGCCTTTACGGGATGATAGTGCAACTTCATATCATAATCCTTTATGAGTTCCAACCATCTCCTCTGCCTGAGATTCAACTCCTTCTACGTGAAGATATACTTCAAACTCTTGTGATCCGTGTATACCTCACAATGGTTTCCGATGAGAAAATGTCTCCAAGTCTTCAACGCATGCACTACGGCTGCTAACTCCAAATCATGCGTAGCATAATTTAACTCATGGGGTTTAAGCCGTCATGAGGCATATGAAACAACTCTTCCTTCATGCATAAGCACTGCTCCAAGTCCTCGACGAGAAGCTTCGCAATACACTTCATAATCTTTGTGTTGATCTGGCAGAATCAACATTGGTGATGTAACCAAATGTTTCTTCAATTCCTGAAAACTAGCCTCACATTCCTCAGTCCTTTTGAACTTGGTGTCCTTCTTCAACAACTCCGTCATAGGCTTTGCAATCTTCGAGAAATTCTCAATGAACCTCCGGTAGTATCCCGCGAGTCCAAGGAAACTCTGGATTTCTCCAACTGTGGTGGGTGCCTCCCAATTTGTCATAGTGACAACTTTGTTGGGGTCTACCCTATTCCTTCTCCAGATATAACATGTCCAAGGAATCCAACTTCCTTCAACCAAAACTCACACTTGCTGAACTTGGCGTATAACTGATGTTCTCTGAGCTTCCCAAGTACTAAACACAAATGCTCCTTGTGCTCCTCTTCATTCTTCGAGTAGACCAGAATATCATCAATGAACACCACAACGAACTTATCCAAAAACTCCATAAACACCTTGTTCATCATGTTCATGAAATAGGCAGGTGTGTTAGTCAGGCCAAATGACATAACGGTATACTCATATAGCCCGTACCTCGTAGTAAAAGCTGTCTTAGGTATATCCTGCTCTCGAATCTTCAACTGGTGGTACCCTGATCGCAGATCAATCTTGGAAAACACCTTAGCTCCTTACAGCTAATCAAACAAATCATTGATCATCGGTAGTGGGTACTTTTTCTTGATCGTCACCTCATTCAATCCTTGATAATCAACAACCATCCTTAATGATCCATCCTTCTTCTCCACTAGAAGTACTGGTGATCCCCAAGGTGATGAACTTGGGCAAATATGACCTTTATCCAGTAACTCCTTAATCTACTTCTTAATTTCCTCTAAATCCTGTGCGGGCATCCTGTATGGTCTCTTAGATATTGGCCCTGTGCCTGGCAAAAGCTCAATCAAAAACTCAATGTCTCTATCCGGTGGCATGCCTGGCAACTCTTTGGGAAATCCTTCACCACTCGTACTTCCTCCTGTACAACTCCTGTTAAGGAATTTACTTGATTCCTAATCGGCACATGTCGGGATACATACTTGATCCTTCTCCCTTCTGGGGTGGTGAGCAAAATCGACTTACTAGCGCAATCGATGTTCCCTCCATACATCGATAGACAATCCATACCCAGAATCACATCCAAACCTTGTGACTCCAGAATTATCAGATCTGAGGGGAAAACGTGCCTACCTATGGCCAGCGGTATGTGAAAACATCCTTGGCTTGCCATATACTCTGCTCCTGGCGTGCTCACTAACATAGGTGTACTAAGAACTTTGGTGGGCAGTTTATACTTATCCACAAATCCCCTTGATATGTATGAATGCGATGCACCAGTATCAAAAAGTATGACTGCAGTAAAAGACTTAACCAAAAACTTACCTATTACTGCATCTGGCTGGGCTTCAATCTCCTCCACGTTAACGTGGTTCACTTGTCCCCTATTGAAAGGGTTGGGCTTCTTCCCAGAGCTTCCATTACCGTTCTCGTTCTTAGCTTCAGGACATTCATTGGCGTAATGTCCGATCTTCTGGCACTTGTAGCAAGTAACATGGCTTAGATCTTTCTTGGCGGGCGTTGCTGGGTTGGAACGGTTCTGTCCTTTGCTTCCCCCCTTACCATTCTTGGAGCCGCTATGGTTGTGAGAACTTCCTCCATTGTGAGTGTGGCCTCCATGGTTATGCACAAGTCCTCCCGAGTTCGGGGTAAGACGGGGTCTCTGCTGAGCTCCAGAATTATACTTCCCTTGTCCATACTTCCTCTTGCGGTTATCAATCTGCTGCTGCTTCCCTTCAATCATGAGAGCTCTATCTACCAACTGTTGGTAGTTATTAAAGGTTGCTGCCATCAACTGCATGCTCAGTTCATCATTCAGTCCTTCCAAAACCTTCTCCTGCTTAGCTGCATCCGTAGCAACATCATCTGGGGCATAACATGCTAGCTTGCTAAAGTCACCCACATACTAGCTAATGGTGCGTCCTCCTTGGCATAAGTTGCGAAACTCACGCTTCTTTATGGCCATAGCTCCTACTGATACATGGGCAGTGCGAAAAGCCTGCTGGAACTGGTCCCATGTAACAGTGGCTATAGCACAGGTGACAGTGTAATTCTCCCACCATGAGGCTGCTGGTCCATCCAATTGGTGTGTGGCAAAATGCACCTTCTCAGCATCTGTGCATCCTGCATTGGTTAACTACCTTCCAATCTTGTGGAGCCAATCATCTGTAACTATCGGCTCGGTGCTACTGGAAAACACCGGTGGCTGCAACCTCAGAAAACGGGCTAAATTGTCAACTGGGGGTGGTGGTGGTGGGTTGTTGTTGTTGTTGCCTTGGTTCTGAACTAACAACTGCATCAGGATATTCTACTACTGGATCAATTGAGTGAGCTCCGGTGGAAAGGTAAATCTGGGGTCACGTCTCGGAGGCATCTGAGGGTTTAGAGGGAAGAGAATAGAATAGAATGAGGTCTAGTGAGAAAACACTACCCATATGCACATGAGACAAACAGAATGATATCACTCAATCAATCAAGCAAGGGCATACAATCGGTCTAGAACTATCGTTACAAAGTGCTTGGACTATACTATTTACATGGGGAAATACTACTACTGATATGGTGGTCGTCTAGAAATATTGATCGGTCGAAGACTCCATGATATCTGCTCTAGCTTCATTAACATAGTCATCATCACTATCATCGGGGTCCGAGTCGGTGTCGTCGATGATGATGTAGTCTTCAGAATGAATCTCCTTGGGTTCGTAATCTTCTCCTCCTGGCGAGGGGTCTCCCATGAATACTCCTAGCTTCCTTTCTAGGTCATCATTCTTCTCCACTAGTACGACGATTTCCTCCTCATAATCTTCGTGTGTAGCCTTGAGTTCTTCTTCAAGCTCCGTGATCCTTGTCATTGCCTTCTTCAGATCTATCATGCCTGTGCACATCTTATTCTCCTGGCGACGAATGTGCTGGTTTAACTCCTGGATGAAAGCGGCAATTGATCTATCATTCCCGGTGCTGATCATCTCCCATTTCTCATCTCGGCGCCCACAAATCTGGTAGATAGTATCCTTGAGATCCTTATGGTAAACTTCTCCAATGCGTCCCATGGTAATGTGAGCTGCCATACTCTTTCCGAGACTCCAGGTTGGTGCATCAAAGGAAAACTCTATGGGCTTAGTGACTGTCGTAAATGTCCTTCCTAGAACTTGAACTTGAATCATCCAGCGCTCCTCTTCTGGTAAAGTGGCGTTGTAAGTCCCGGTGAAGCTTGGTATTCCAATGTTCAGGTACCTAGTGACTTCCTTCAAGTGGCATCCAAAAGGTGTGTCTTCATCTGGTTGTGCAAACTTGTTCCTTGCGTCCGCCATCCTAAAGAGTAGTAAATGGAGAGGAGTCAGAAATGAGAAGAGAGTAGTGATCTAGGGTTTGGCTTAGTGGTCGTGTCCTACAGTCAGCGTGTGCTCTGATACCATCTTTGTAGCGACCAGACCTCAAACCGTCTGATCTCTATGCATAAGTGTCATCCCTGGATCGGTAATGCTGACACGCACAGTACTTGAAGGATTTATAACAGAGTAGCAATCACACACTTATTACATCGAATGTCTCAAGAGAGAACTTATTGCAATAAATATGGCTTAAGGCCATCTAAATACGATAAAAGCGAAAGGCTTGGAAGATAAAGTGAGTCCATCAACTCCAACGGCATCATTGAGTGAAAGACCACGACCTAAGGCTCCTTACTCGTCGTCTGAAAAGTCTGCAACATGATATGTTGTAGCCCGAAAACGGGCCAGCACATGTAATATGATGGCAGTGTAACACAAGAGAGTAATGAACAGAATAATGCTATCACTACATGCATATATGGCTGGTGGAGGCTGTATGGTTAATAGATTTTGCGAAAAGCCAATTTCTTTCCTACTGCACAGGAATAAATTTTATTTAACTATCATGGTAGTTGTTAAACATTGAGAAGGTTCATCCAACTCAATCCCAATTAAGCATCATCATTAAACCCAATCAAATTATATTAAGAGTGATGAGATCCACATGATAATCCAAGAACTAGATACTCAAGATGTCCATAACCGGGGACACGGCTAACCATGATTAGTTTGTACACTCTGCAGAGGTTTGTGCACTTTTCCTCACAAGACTCCATCTCCTCCGTTGGATTTCTCGCACTACATAATGTTTGAGAAACGAATGACCGAGACACAATCTTTCCAAAGAGGTCCCCTTAACAGATAGATAGGACGGTACACCTACAATCCCCTACATCTGCTAGCCCATCATGGAAAGGTTCCCCAAAACTTACTCAACTATGCCAGAACCCATAATGGCATGTGGCTGCACATGGAAGTTTCCAGCATGAATAATCTTATGATCCCTTTGAGCCTGGGTGGCGGTCCATAGGAAAATCACACGGTACCCCGGGATTTCCAAAAATATAGGCAATCACTGGATACCCCAGGTGCCTCAATCCACCTAGATGTGTATTAAAGTTTCCACCTTAAGTTGAACCATTAATTAACAATATCACATGTGTCCTAAATACACTCAAACCCAATCCACATCTACGAGCATAGCATAGCAGTATAAGCAACGTAGAAGTAACTCCCAGGGTTTGATAATAAACAGGTGAATAGGTACTACCTCATCTACTTCCCAACCCACAATTTATTCAGATCCTAACCATGCAATTGTTTGAGGATTGATCTAATGCAATAAAACTGGGTAGTAAAGAGGTATGATCAAAGTGTTACTTGCCTTGCTGGTGATTCGTCAAACCTAGAGACTCGATGTAGCACGCTTCGCACTCCGGATACTCTATCGCAATCAGACAACCATGCAATAAGCAATCAAGAAAGGGCACGAGTAAAACTCAAATAAGAGATCTAACCAGAAAGTTCAACTTAAGAACTCCGGTTTGCAAAAAGAATCTAATTAAACGAAGCAACCAAACTCAAACGGCGAAAGAAACAAGCTTTGTTTACTAATCTGGACTAAAGTCAAATTTTACAGTAGCAAAAACTTGTTTAAGTTGGTTAAACAGAAAGAGGGTTTTGAGGCGAAACTCTAGGCACTTGAATCGCCTGATTTCGATAAACGAGCGAAAAGTTATACTAAAACGAAAATCGGATCAGAAATCGCTATAAAAAATAATCGTGGAAAATCCGAGAAAAAGAAAAACTGACGAACAGGCTAACGAACGAAAGTTCGCTGTCTGCGGCTAACGGACGAAAACCGTTCGTTAAAACCAACTTATGAACGGGCGTCCGCTATTTAACTAAACCAAAAAAATGAACCGGATCTAAAAAACGGATCTAGGGTTCTAAAAAAACGTTAGTTTTCCAACGAAAACCGCGGCGGTGGCTCCGGCAACCTCGACGACTCCGGTGAGGGCGGCGGCGGGTCCGGCGGTGCTAGTCGGCGGGGCTGCGGTGGGTGGCGGCGCGGGCAGCGGCTCCGGGCGGCGGCAAGGCGCGGCGACGTCGGCACGGGGCGGCAGTGGCGGGGCGCGGTTAGGGTTAGGGTTTGGGCGGCGGTGGGCTTCGGCTGCGACTGGGCCTCGGCGGCTCGGGTGGTGCGGCTTATAAAGTCCCCCGGGCGGAGTCCTGCTCGGGTACAGCCCGGAGTCGGTTTGACTTTTTTTTAAAAATAATTCCGATGTGCAGAAAAAGAAAGAAAAGGAATAATAAACGGAGTCCAAAAATCCCGAAATAAATTTTCCCCGTCCTCTAAAAATAAGCCGGACAAGGTGAACATTTATTTGGGCCTAAAATGCAATTTTGGAAAATGCATATTTTTTCCTAATTCAAATAAAATAGCAATAAAACTCCGAATAAAAATCTTATTTGATTTTAATATTAAATCTTCGATATTTCTTTATTTTGAGGAAGTCATTTTATCCTCTCTCTTTTATTTTTTTATAAACAAAATATTTGAAGATAAAATAATTAAAATCAAATGATCCTCTTTTCAAAATTTGAGAAAAACTCAAATATGAAAATAACGAAATTCCCAACTCTCTCCGTGGGTCCTTGAGTTGCGTAGAATTTCTAGGATCAAGCCGAAATGCAATAAAATATGATATTCAATGATGACCTAATGTATAACATTCCAAATTAAAAAAATTGGATGTTACAACGGGCTACTGTTCATCCATTGTCAACCTCCTCCAGCCTCCACCTGCAACTGTTCATCCACGGGCTCCTGTTCATCGAGCCTCCATCGAGCGCTCCTCCACGGGGTCCTGTTCAACCAGCCCTCTCCATGGGGTCCTGTTCAACCACCCCTCCACGGGCTACTATTTATCCAACCCTCCACCGGCTACTGTTCAACCAGCCCTCCACGGGGTCCTGTTCATCCATCCCTCCACGGGGACCTGTTCATCCACCCCCCAACCGGCTCGATCGATCAGGGTCCTGTTCATCCAGCGGCAACGGCCTCTACAACCACGGGGTCCTGTTCATCCAACCCCCACCAGGAACTGTTCATCCAAACCCCCCAGCAATGCTCACTGTTTATCCAACCCCCCCATGATACCGAATTTTGTCACAATTATCGTCATAGAACTGTCATAAGCATGACATGAAAACAATTCGTTTGGCCCAAAATGTCACGGATGTGTCTTTTTTTGTAGTGATTAATTGTTCTTTTATGACATGGCAATGCACCGGAAGAGACTTAGACTTCATTGTTACATGACATATGTTTCTTTGTGCTCGCTACTAAATTATAAATCATTGTTAATTAAAATTGGCTTTGGTTTACCTAGGGATCCGGGTGGATCAATTACTTGAGCACTTTATACCTAGCTTAATTGCTTTAAAGAAAGCGCTGCTAGGGAGATGATACGTCTCCAACATATCTATAATTTTTGATTGTTCCATGCTATATTATATTCTGTTTTGGACATTATTGGGCTTTATTATACACTTTTATACTATTTTTGGGACTAACCTATTAACCGGAGGCCCAGCCCAGAATTGTTTTTTTTTGCCTATTTTAGGGTTTCGCAGAAAAAGAATATCAAAAGGAATCCAAACGGAATGAAACCTTTGGGAACATGATTTTAGGAACGAACATGATCCAGAGGACTTGGACCCTACATCAAGCAATCAACGAGGAAGGCACGAGGTAGGGGGCGCGCCTACCCCCCCTAGGCGTGCCCTCCACCCTCGTGGGCCCCCTGTTGCTCCATCGACGTACTCCTTCCTCCTATATATTCCTACGTACCACCAAACAACCAGATATGGAGCCAAAACCCTAATTCCACCGCCGTGACTTTCTGTATCCACGAGATCCCATCTTGGGGCCTTTTCCGGAGCTCCGCCGGAGGGGCATCGATCACAGAGGGCTTCTACATCAACACCATAGCCCCTCCGATGAAGTGTGAGTAGTTTACTTCAGACCTACGGGTCCATAGTTATTAGCTAGATGGCTTCTTCTGTCTTTTTGGATCTCAATACAAAGTTCTCCCCCCCTCTCTTGTGGAGATCTATTCGATGTAATCTTCTTTTGTGGTGTGTTTGTTGAGACCAATGAATTGTGGGTTTATGATCAAGTTTATCTATGAACAATATTTGAATCTTCTCTGAATTCTTTTATGTATGATTGCTTATCTCTGCAAGTCTCTTCGAATTATCAGTTTGGTTTGGCCTAGTAGATTGATCTTTCTTGCAATGGGAGAAGTGCTTAGCTTTGGGTTCAATCTTGTGGTGTCCTTTCCTAGTGATAGTAGGGACAGCAAGGCATGTATTGTATTGTTGCCATCGAGGATAACAAGATGGGGTTTATATCATATTGAATGCGTTTATCCCTCTACATCATGTCATCTTGCTTAAAGCGTTACTCTGTTCTCTTGAACTTAATACTCTAGATGCATGCTGGATAGTGGTCAATGTGTGGAGTAATAGTAGTAGATGCAGGCAGGAGTCGGTCTACTTGTCTCGGACGTGATGCCTATATACATGATCATACCTAGATATTCTCATAACTATGCTCAATTCTGTCAATTGCTCAACAGTAATTTGTTTACCCACCGTAAATACTTATGCTCTTGAGAGAAGCCGCTAGTGAAACCTATGGCCCCTGGGTCTATCTTCCATCATATTAGTCTTCCAATACTTAGTTATTTCCTTTGCCATTTATTTTACTTTGCATCTTTTATTTCTCTTTATCATAAAAATACCAAAAATATTATCTTATCATATCTATCAGATCTCACTTTCGTAAGTGACCATGAAGGGATTGACAACCCCTTTATCGCGTTGGTTGTGAGGAGTTTATTTGGTTGTGTAGGTGCGAGGGACTCATGCACGACCTCCTACTAGATTGATACCTTGGTTCTCAAAAACTGAGGGAAATACTTACGCTACTTTGCCGCATCACCCTTTCCTCTTCAAGGGAAAACCAATGCAGTGCTCAAGAGGTAGCGAGAAGGATTTTTGGCTCCGTTGTCGGGGTGGTTCACGGAAGACAAGTCAAGATTTGACTCCCGACAATGAGTCACTTGTGGCACCGTTGCAAGTCAAGACATACCAAGTACCCATCACAAACCCTTATCTCCCACATTACATTATTTGCCATTTGCCTCTCGTTTTCATCTCCCCCACTTCACCCTTTCCGTTTTATTCACCCTCTCTTTTCCGCTCACCTTTCTTCCGCCATGTCGGAATCAAAAAGCGTTGGGGGTTCTCTCCCGAGTTTTAGTACTTTGGACAATCCTTCTATTCTCGCTAAACTCATAAATAAAGATGCTATGGAAAGACCTACCTGAGTTATCAATGAGAATCTTAATAATTTTGATGAAGATGATTCCGGAATTTTTTGTTATTTACTTGGTGAATCTTTGAAAGATGCTTTGGATGGACTATTAAGGATCAGGGCTAGCTATGTGCATCAATACCAAATTGAAATTTACTTAAAAAGCTTTTATGTTGCCCTACCTTCTTCTTTTAAGCATGTCTTAGATTCTATATTTGAAGAAGGTTTTCTTGAAGGGGATGCCGTATACACTTATGAAAAGATGAAAACCATATTTGGGCACCCCATGAATGAGAAAGTTGAATCTACATCTCTTTTGCTCTCTTACCAAAACAAATCTATCAAAGAGATGAAGGCTAGCTTAGATACAAATTTCCATAACATACTTAATATTTCTTCTACCATTAATAGCCATGTGATTTATCAAAATAGAAATATTAAATCCATATATAGCAAGTTTGCTCTTTTCTTCCCTAAAACCAAAGATGGCAATACCTAGACCTATCCTTGCTTTTATGCCTAGCTAGGGGCGTTAAACGATAGGGCTTGTTGGGAGGCAACTCAATTTTATTTTTATTCCTTGAGTTTTGCTCCTGTTTAGTAATAAATAATTTATGTAGCCTCTGTTTTGGTTGTGTTTTTTGTGTTTAATTAGTGTTTGTGCCAAGTAGAACCGTTGGGAAGACTTGGGGAAAGTCTTTTTAATCTTGCTGTAAAAAACAGAAACTTTAGCGCTCACGAGAATTGCTGACATTTTTATTTCGAAAGTGATATTTAGTTAATTATTTTTTAATATGATTAATAGCTAAATTACTCACGTCCATAAATTTATTTTAGAATTTTTGGGGTTCCAGATCTTGCGTTAGCTACAGATTACTACAGACTGTTCTGTTTTTGACAGATTCTGTTTTTCGTGTGTTGTTTGCTTATTTTTGTGAATCTATGGCTAGTAAAATAGTTTATAAACCATAGAGAAGTTGGAATACAGTAGCTTTAACAACAATATAAATAAATAATGAGTTCATTACAGTACCTTGAAGTGGTGTTTTGTTTTTTCTTTCGCTAACGGAGCTCACGAGATTTTCTACCTTAACTTTTGTGTTGTGAAGTTTTCAAGTTTTGGGCAAAAGATTTGATGGATTATGGAACAAGGAGTGGGAAGAGCCTAAGCTTGGGGATGCCCACGGCACCCCAAGATAATCTAAGGACACCTAAAAGCCAAAGCTTGGGGATGCCCCGGAAGGCATCCCTTCTTTCGTCTACTTCCATCAGTAACTTTACTTGGAGCTATATTTTTATTTACCACATGATATGTGTTTTGCTTGGAGCGTCTTGTATTATTTGAGTATTTATTTGTTAGTTTTTCACAATCATCCTTGATGTACACACCTTTTGAGAGAGACACACATGATTCGGAAATTGTTAGAATAATCTATGTGCTTCACTTATATCTTTTGAGTTATATAGTTTTTGCTCTAGTGCTTCACTTATATCTTTTAGAGCACGTTGGTGGATTCGTTTTATAGAACTATTGTTCTCTCATGCTTCACTTAGATTATTTTGAGACTCCTACAAAACAGCATGGTAATTTTCTTTAATTATGTTAGGCATTCAAGATTAATAAAAAAATTCTTATGAGTGTGTTGAATACTATGAGAAGTTTGATACTTGATAATTGTTTTGAGATATGGAGATGGTAATATTAGAGTCATGCTAGTCGAGTAGTTTTGAATTTGAGAAATACTTGTGTTAAAGTTTGTGATTCCCGTAGCATGCACGTATGGTGAACCGTTATGTGATGAAGTCGGAGCATGATTTATTTATTGATTGTCTTCCTTATGAGTGGCGGTCGGGGACGAGCGATGGTATTTTCCTACCAATCTATCCCCCTAGGAGCATGCGCGTAATACTTTGCTTTGATAACTCATAGATATTTTCAATAAGTATATGAGTTCTTTATGACTAAAGTTGAGTCCATGGATCATACGCACTTTTCTTCCTTCCACCATTGCTAGCCTCTCTAATAGCGCGCACCTTTCGCCGGTATCATACACCCACCATATACCTTCCCCAAAACAGCCACCATACCTACCAATCATGGCATTTCCATAGCCATTCCGAGATATATTTCCATGCAACTTTCCACCGTTCCGTTTACTATGACACGCTCCATCATTGTCATATTGCTTAGCATGATCATGTAGTTGACATTGTATTTGTGGCAAAGCCACCGTTCATAATTCTTTCATACATGTCACTCTTGATTCATTGCATATCCTGGTACACCGCCGGAGGCATTCACATGGATTCATATTTTGTTCTAAGTATTGAGTTGTAATTGTTGAGTTGTAAGTAAATAAAAGTGTGATGATCATCATTTTTAGAGCATTGTCCCAAGTGAGGAAAGGATGATGGAGATTATGATTCCCCCACAAGTCGGGATGAGTCTCCGGACGAAAAAAAGAGGCCATAAAAAAAGGAGAAGGACCAAATAAAAAATATGAGAGAAAAAGAGAGAAGGGACAATGCTACTATCTTTTTACCACACTTGGGCTTCAAAGTAGCACCATGATCTTCATAATAGAGAGTCTCCTATGTTATCACTTTCATATACTAGTGGGAATTTTTCATTATAGAACTTGGCTTGTATATTCCAATGATGGGCTTCCTCAAAATGCCCTAGGTCTTCGTGAGCAAGCGAGTTGGATGCACACCCACTTAGTTCCTTTTGTTGAGCTTTCATGTACTTATAGCTCTAGTGCATCCGTTGTCTGGCAATCCCTACTCACTCACATTAATATCTATTGATGGGCATGTCCATAACCCGTTGATACACCTAGTTGATGTGAGACTATCTTCCCCCCTTTTGTCTCCTCCACAACCACCATTCTATTCCACCTAAAGTGCTATGTCCATGGCTCACGCTCATGTATTGTGTGAAGATTGAAAAAGTTTGAGAACACCAAAAGTATGAAACAATTGCTTGGCTTGTCATCGGGGTTGTGCATGATTTAAATACTTTGTGTGGTGAAGATAGAGCATAGCCAGACTATATGATTTTGTAGGGATAACTTTCTTTGGCCATGTTATTTTGAAGAGACATAATTGCTTAGTTAGTATGCTTGAAGTATTATTATTTCTATGTCAATATTGAACTTTTGTCTTGAATCTTTTGGATATGAATATGCATACCACAATTAAGAAGAATTACATTGAAATTATGCCAAGTAGCTTTCCACATCAAAAATTCTGTTTTTATCATTTACCTACTCGAGGACGAGCAGGAATTAAGCTTGGGGATGGTTGCTATGTCTCCAACGTATCTATACTTTTTGATTGTTCCATGCTTTATTATATTCTGTTTTGGACATTATTGGGCTTTATTATACACTTTTATATTATTTTTGGGACTAACCTATTAACCATAGGCCCAGCCCAGAATTGTTGTTTTTTGCCTATTTTAAGGTTTCGCAGAAAAAGAATATCAAACGGAGTCCAAACGGAGTGAAACCTTTGGGAACGTGATTTTCGGAACGAACATGATCCAGAGGACTTGGACCCTATGTCAAGCAATCAACGAGGAAGGCACGAGGTAGGGGGGGCACGCCTACCCCCCCCCCCAGGCGCGCCCTCCACTCTCGTGGGCCCCCTGTTGCTCCACCGACGTACTCCTTCCTCCTATATATACCTACATACCACCAAACTACCAGATACGGAGCCAAAACCCTAATTCCACCGCTGTAACTTTCTGTATCCATGAGATCCCATCTTGGGGCCTTTTCCGGAGCTCCGCCGGAGGGGGCATCGATCACAAAGGGCTTCTACATCAACACCATAGCCCCTCCGATGAAGTGTGAGTAGTTTACTTTAGACCTACCGGCCCATAGTTATTAGCTAGATGGCTTCTTCTCTCTTTTTGGATCTCAATACAAAGTTCTCCCCCTCTCTTGTGGAGATCTATTCGATGTAATGTTCTTTTGCGGTGTGTTTGATGAGACCGATGAATTGTGGGTTTATGATCAAGTTTATCTATGAACAATATTTGAATCTTCTCTGAATTCTTTTATGTATGATTGGTTATCTTTGCAAGTCTCTTCGAATTATCAGTTTGGTTTGGCCTACTAGATTGATCTTCCTTGCAATGGGAGAAGTGCTTAGCTTTGGGTTCAATATTGCAGTGTCCTTTCCCAGTGACAGTAGGGGCAGCAAGGCACATAATGTATTGTTGCCATCGAGGATAACAAGATGGGGTTTATATCATATTGCATGAGTTTATCCCTCTACATCATGTCATCTTGCTTAAAGCGTTACTCTGTTCTCTCGAACTTAATACTCTAGATGCATGCTGGATAGCGGTCGATGTGTGGAGTAATAGTAGTAGATGCAGGCAGGAGTCGGTCTAGTTGTCTCGGACGTGATGCCTATATACATGGTCATACCAAGATATTCTCATAACTATGCTCAATTTTGTCAATTGCTCAACAGTAATTTGTTCACCCACCGTAAATACTTATGCTCTTGAGAGAAGCCACTAGTGAAACCTATGGCCCCCGGGTCTATCTTCCATCATATTAATCTTCCAATACTTAGTTATTTCCTTTGCCATTTATTTTACTTTGCACCTTTTATTTCTCTTTATCATAAAAATACCAAAAATATTATCTTATCATATCTATCATATCTCACTTTTGTAAGTGATCGTGAAGGGATTGACAACCCCTTTATCGCGTTGGTTGCGAGGAGTTTATTTGTTTGTGTAGGTGCGAGGGACTCGCGCGGGGCCTCCTACTGGATTGATACCTTGGTTCTCAAAAACTGAGGGAAATACTTATGCTACTTTTCTGCATCACCCTTTCCTCTTCAAGGGAAAACCAACGCAGTGCTCAAGAGGTAGCAGGAGACAACCCGAAAGTTTTATAGAGTCATTTTATTCTATTGTGTGCTTTTAAAAAGTTCAAAAACAAAAAAATATAGGGCAGAACCAAAAACTTTTCAAAAAGGAAAGTGAAAGTATGAAAGATGAGCACCGTTAAAGTGGGGGAGCTCCTTGAACTTTGTTCATGCCCATGGAAACTTTGCAAATCTTGAATTACAGAAACTTTTGAACAAAAATCATTATCCCCTTGTACAAATCCATTATATTATACTCCCTCCATTCCTAAATATAGGGTGTATAGTTTTTGGTAAGGAAATTAAAGAATAAACATGGAGGGAAAATTTCACAAGTTTTGGGTGAGATTACACCTGACTAATTGGCATGAGAAAATACACGAGCTTGCCTAATATAAGGAAATGTAATGAAATCCCTAAAAAATATCCAAACAAGTGGTGCAACGCAATACACCTTATATTTTGGGTTTTTTCTGAAAAATCTATACACCTTATATCAAGGAATGGGGGAGTAAAAATAATGTGCCAAGATTTTCCTTTAGGATGTTTAAATTGCTTGTTTGGTATGTGCGGTGCAAAAACAAAAACTTTTGCTGTAGTGTGTGAATTTACATTTTTTTTACTAGAACATGTGAAAATTCTGAATTTTTTACACAATACTGTTATACAATTTTTTTTTAAATTTCAGAATTTTTGGAGTTACATAAGTATGGTCAATGTTCAGATTACTACATATTGTTCTGTTTTTGACAGATTCTGTTTTTGTAGCGATGTTTGCTTGTTTTGATGAATCTATGGATTGTATCGGGGGGTATAAGCCATGGTGAAGTTAGAATACAGTGGGTATAATGCAATAATAAAATATGAATGGGTCTGCAACAGTACTTAAAGTAGTGATTTGCTTTGTTATACTAACGGATCTCACAAAGGTTTTGTTAAGTTTTGTGTGGATGAAGTGTTCAAAAATCAAGGAGGTCTCGATATGAGGAGAAGGAGGAGAAGCAAGAGTTCAAGCTTGGGGATGCCCAAGGCACCCCAAGTAAATATTCAAGGAGACTCAAGCGTCTAAGCTTGGTGTCACGGGAAACCACGACCACCTATAGGACCAGGAGGTCCTTGCTGGTTCGGTAGGGGGGCGACACGTTGCACAAAGAGCAGATGAGCATGGGGTAGCGCAGCAGGGATCACACGAGTAATTTACCCAGGACCGGGCCGTTGTGAGGCATAAAACCCTACTCCTGCTTTGGTGGATTGATGGTGGAAAAGGTGGTGGTGGTGCGTAGTACACTTGCCCGACAGGGGTTGCCTCAGATAGTGATACGTCTCCATCGTATCTATAATTTTTGATTGTTCCATGCTATATTATATTCTGTTTTGGACATTATTGGGCTTTATTATAAACTTATATATTATTTTTGGGACTAACCTATTAATCGGAGGACCAGCCCAGAATTGCTGTTTTTTTGCCTATTTTAGGGTTTCGCAGAACAAGAATATCAAACGGAGTCCAAACGGAATGAAACCTTCGGGGACGTGATTTTCGAAACGAACATGATTCAGAGGACTTGGACCCTACGTCAAGACATCAACCAGGAGGCCACGAGGTAGGGGGCGCCTACCCCCCTGGCGTGCCCTCCACCCTCGTGGGCCCCCTGTTGCTCCACCGATGTACTCCTTCCTCCTATATATTCCTACGTACCACCAAACAACCAGATATGGAGCCAAAACCCTAATTCCACTGCCGTAAATTTCTGTATCCACGAGATCCCATCTTGGGGCCTGTTTCGGAGCTCCGCAGGAGGGGGCATCGATCACGGAGGGCTTCTATATCAACACCATAGCCCTTCCCATGAAGTATGAGTAGTTTACCTCAGACCTACGGGTCCATAGTTATTAGCTAGATGGCTTCTTCTCTCTTTTTGGATCTCAATACAAAGTTCTCCCCCTCTCTTGTGGAGATCTATTTGATGTAATCTTCTTTTGCGGTGTGTTTGTTGAGACCGATAAATTGTGGGTTTATGATCAAGTTTATTTATGAACAATATTCGAATCTTCTCTAAATTCTTTTATGTATGATTGCTTATCTTTGCAAGTCTCTTCGAATTATCAGTTTGGTTTGGCCTACTAGATTGATCATTCTTGCAATGGGAGAAGTGCTTAGCTTTGGGTTCAACCTTGCCATGTCCTTTCCTAGTGACAGTAGGGGCAGCAAGACACGTATTGTATTGTTGCCATCGAGGATAACAAGATGGGGTTTATTTCATATTGCATGAGTTTATCCCTCTACATCATGTCATCTTGCTTAAAGCGTTACTCTGTTCTCTTGAACTTAATACTCTAGATGCATGCTGGATAGTGGTCGATGTGTGGAGTAATAGTAGTAGATGCAGGCAGGAGTCGGTCTACTTGTCTCGGACGTGATGCCTATATACATGATCATACCTAGATATTCTCATAACTATGCTCAATTCTGTCAATTGCTCAACAGTAATTTGTTTACCCACCGTGAATACTTATGCTCTCGAGAGAAGCCACTAGTGAAACCTATGGCCCCCGGTCTATCTTCTATCATATTGATCTTCCAATACTTAGTTATTTTATTGCCTTTTATTTTACTTTGCATCTTTATCATAAAAATACCAAAAATATTATCTTATCATATCTATCAGATCTCACTCTCGTAAGTGACCGTGTAGGTATTGACAACCCCTTATCGCGTTGGTTGCGAGGATTTATTTGTTTGTGTAGGTGCGAGGGACTCATGCGTGGCCTCCTACTGGATTGATACCTTGGTTCTCAAAAACCGAGGGAAATACTTACGCTACTTTGCTGCACCACCCTTTGCTCTTCAAGGGAAAACCAACACAAGTGCTCAAGAGGTAGCAGGCACCAGCGACTACGCGCATATGGGGGTGTGAATTATCCAACCTGCTAACCCTTTCTACAGTTGCCATGGGCCTCCTTTTATAGATCAAGGGGCAACTAAAGTGGCAAAGTAGTCATTACGCACGGATAAGATAGCAAACGGTGCTATCATACCTAACTCTGTGTGCTGACAGAGCGCATTAAATGCACTACTTAACGTCACATCATGGGTTGCCCGACAAGGCTTTTCGGGCTATCTTGTTAGCTCCGCGCCTGTTCTCTTGACTTGTCACAGGGACGGGTGTCATCTGTGGGTTTCTTCTATAGGAAATGGCTGCCATGGGGTGAATGGATGCCACTTAATCACTTTGTGGATTGACACCGCACTGATCAACGACGTGGGTCATGGTGGAGTGGTTGGTGAGGTGGTTTTGCCTCCGTGAGCCCCGGCAGGCCCTGCCAGGGTGCCTTGGTTGTCTACTTCTGGGGGTGGCCTCGCCCCTTGTCGGGCTCGCCTGCCCGGCAAGGGAGGCTTCTTCTCTTGACGATACCCAACTTCTTTGGCTCGTTCTTGGTCCCTCTGATCTGCGTGTTGGTCCTTTGAACTTCATGGTTTCTTGTACATCTTGGCTTGGTCTTGACTCTAGTTCGTGCATGAGTCAGGGGATAGCACATACCCCTATTTGTTTTCCCCAACATAAGCTCCCGGGCCTGAGCCACAGTGACACCCCCGATTTGACCGTACACTAATCATGCACGCAAATGTGTACGACCAAGATCAGGGACTCACGGGAAGATATCACAACACAACTCTAGACACAAATTAAAATAATACAAGCTTTATATTACAAGCCAGGGGCCTCGAGGGCTCAAATACAAATGCTCGAAGACACAAGAGTCAGCGAAAGCAATAATATCTGAGTATAGACATAAAGTTAAACAAGGTGCCATAAGATGGCTAGAACAAAAGTAGCAACAATCAAAAAGGCAAGGCCTCCTGCCTGGGACCTCCTAACTACTCCTCGAAGTCGAACTCCATGTACAAACATCCTCGGGATCCTCTGGCTCCTGGACTGTAGCATCTGGTTGCGACAACAAGATATAGGAAGGGTAAAAGGGGGAGCAAAGCAACCGTGAGTACTCATCCAAAGTACTCACAAGCAAGGATCTACACTACATATGCATTGTTATCAATGAAATGGATAGTATTTGTGGACTAAAATGCAGAATGCCAGAATAAGAGGGGGATAACTAGTCCTATCGAAGACTACGCTTCTGGCAACCTCCATCTTGAAGCATGTAGAAGAGAATAGATGGTAAGTTCACCAAGTATCAGCGTATAGCATAATCCTCGTCACGTTGTGAGAAAGCGATCACCGGGTTGTATCTGGCACTTGGAAGGGTGTGTTTTATTAAGTATCCGGTTCTAGTTGTCATAAGGTCGAGGTACAACTACGGGTTGTCCTTTTACCGAGGGACATGTCTATTCGAATAGATAAACTTCCCTGCAGGGGTGCACCAAATTTCCCAACACGCTCGATCCCTCTGGCCGGACACACTTTCCTGGGTCATGCCCGGCCTCAGAAGATCAACATGTCGCAGCCCTACCTAGGCACAACAGAGAGGTCAGCACGCCGGTCTAAATCCTAAGCGCGCAGGGGTCTGGGCCCATCACCCATTGCACACCTGCATGTTGCGTACGCGGCCGGTGAGCAGCCCAAGCAACCTCCATTACAAAGGAAGTTGCATTACGCACCCCAACTCGGGGCGTGCCGCTCAGTCGCTGACGTCAAGAAGTCTTTGGCTGATACCACGACGTCGAGTGCCCATAACTGTTCCCGCATAGTTGGTTCGTGCATATAGGCCAGTGGCCAGACTCAGATCAAATACCAAGATCTCGTTAAGCATGTTAATTGATGTAACCGCGAACGCTGACTAGGTCCAGGGCCACCTCTCTCCTAGGTGGTCTGAACCTGCCCTGTCGCTCCGCCACAAAGTAAAAGTCGGGGGCCGTCGGGAACCCAGGCCCACCACTACCGGGATGGAACCACCTGTCCTTTCAGCCCCCACACCGGAATCACTCACGAGTACTCTGCGAGCCGACCCGTCTTTAGTCACCACATGTATCATGTATAAGATATATGTAGTATATACCCGTGATCACCCCCCGAGTGATCATGGCCCGATAGTATAGCATGGCAGACGAACAAGAATGTAGGGCCACTGATGGAATACTAGCATCCTATACTGAGCATTTAGGATTGCAGGTAAATGTAACAACATTAGTAGCAAAGACAGGCTATGCATAAGAATTGGATTAACGGAAAGCAGTAACATGCTACACTACTCTAATGCAAGCAGTAGAAAGAAGAATAGGCGATATCGGGTTGATCAAGGGGGGCTTTCCTGGTTGCTCTGGCAAGAAGGACGGGTCAACGATGACGTAGTTGTACTCAGTGGCATCAGTGCCGGTCTCGTGGTATACCGGAGAAGAAGAGGGGGGGAGAAACAGTAAATATGCACAAACAAAGGAGCACAAGATATAACAAGTCAATATGTGGTGCCAGGGATGATCTAACGTAGGGATAGGTGATACCCGTGAAGGGGGAAAACATCCGGGAAAGTATTCCGGGTGGCTGATGTTTTCGGGCAGATGAAACGGAGGTGGATTGTTGCATGTTCTCTATGCTAGGGACGTGCGGCGGACGAACAGACTGCGTATTCGGATGCGTCACGTTTTTCTAAGCAAATTTCATGTACAAAGTATTTTCATCCAAGTTACATATTATTTTATATTAATTTTAGAAGTTTTATACCTTTTCTAAAAATTCTGGAATTTAATATTAATTCGAAAATTGAATAGCTAAATGCTAAGTGCACACACAAAGTGTACACAACATAATGTATGCAAGGCTGACAATGGGGTCGTAGGCTGAGTCGGCATGTCAAATGTTGACCAGTTGACTAGTCATCTGGGTCAATAGGGGCCCACTTGTCATTGAATGGTGCAATCCCAGTCAGCATTTGACTGGTCAATGGGACCAGTGGGACCCCATTGTAAGTGAAGCTCTATTCACCAGAGTTTTGATAACGTTTTAATTAATCTAATTAAGTAGTAGGGCCTACTGTCATACTCACATTAGGCTAAAATAGAAGTTAATTAGCTAATTAAGTTAATTAGATATCTGATTAATTAATATATTATTTTTATCTATTATTTTATTTTTTACATTCTTTTCCAGGGGGCCCTGTGGTCAAAGGCACAGGCCAGGGGCAAGGCGCGTGCTCGCACATGAGCATCATAGGAGTTGGAGGCACAGGCGCAGCTGCGAGCACCGGCGAGGGGAGGTGGTGGCGCGGCAGGGCGCGCCGGAACAAGGCCACGACAGTCGAGTGAGCAGGCCGGGCAGGGTCCGCAGCGGGGCGGGCACGCGAGCGAGCGCTGGTGGGGCGCAACAGCAGCAGATGGTCGTGCGTGGTAGTGGCAACACGGTGAATAGCGGGGTTTGCGGAAACGAGGCTGGAGTAGCCAGGGCACGCACCAGCGGTGATGGGTGGGGCCGGCGCGGCTGTGGGTGCGCGGTGCGCGGCAACTGCGGGGAGGAGAGCGAGAGGAGGGGAACAATGACTCACGGCCGTTGACGGGGAGCGGGAGCGGCGAGGCGCAGTGGAGACCCGCGGGGAGGAGGTCGGGGAGGATGTTCGGCGATGCTGGGCGAAGCAGAGGCGGGGGAACAGGGCGGTCCAGCGAGGAAGCGGCGCCGACAAGGGAGGTGGTGGGGCAGCGCCGGCGAGGTGATGCCGCGGAGAAGGGCGGAGGCGTGGCAGGGCGGGCGACAGGCGGCATCGGGCAGTGCCCGATCCAGGCGAGGGCGCACTCGAGGGAGAGGGAGGGTGAGGTGGATCGATAGGGATAGGGTTTCTGGAAGGAGGATGGGGACGGGCCACGAGGTCAGACGAGGGGGCTCCGGGCGGCGGCGAGCGCAGGGCGTCGGGGTCGTTGCCCCCGAACCAGAT
>NC_041388.1:298489828-298530566 GCF_002162155.2 Triticum dicoccoides | reverse complement strand
TTTTTTGTTCTCTTTTCATTTTAGTAATTTTTGCTTTACTATTTTGTATTTATGCTCATTTAATTTTGTTTTACAAAAGTATATACAAAAGCACCTAAATTAGTGTGACTAGTTTTACCACTGCCACAAAAAGCTTAAACCTCAAATAAAATAGTTTAATGTTTTATAATAATAAAAGGAATTTATCTACTTGTTTAAGTTGTTTATTTATTTATTATAGTACATTTAAATAATTTATTAGAATGTGGTTTCACCACCATAATCATCTACAGTTTATTCGCTAAAATTCGAACACCTTAGTTCTAATATTTGAATTTTTTTTATTGTTTGACTTGATTTTGAATTTGAAGTCGAACGAGATTTGAATCATCGCGAAACTAACAACAGTATTCATGGTGACGTGGCATCATTAGCAGAGGTTTACTGTAGCTTAATTATCCAGGCATCACAATTCTCCTCAACTACAAGAAATCTCATCCCGAGATTTTAAGAGGTGGAGCAAGGGGGAAAGATCTGAAATTCTAATGGATCTTCTCGTTCTTAGTTGCTCTTCTCGAACAGGTCGATCCATTACGTTGATGTCTTCATTTCTCTGCTTCAAGTCATCATGATGAGGTCGACATCCTTTCTTTGGGAACTACATCGTACTTACGAAAGAATAAAGGGTGGGTATTCTGGGGGAACGGACCTCTGCAAGGTTGACTATCTGGTCGATAACATTGGGGAAGGTGGAGGAAAGTAACTCTTGAATTGAAACTTAAGAAAATATCGAGAGCAATGTAAGGAGGTATCATGGGAAGTTTCGAGTGGGCAGGCAATCGTTCTATGCCTGAAATAGGGCGTGAAAGGGGTTCCAAGCAACGGGAATAAGTATTGTGTATGATACCAGAATTGATGATCTCTCGGAAGGTGGCTCATGAATTACATATGAGGCCACGAGCAAGGAAAAAGCTTGGGAACAGGAGGGTGTACAGGAGAGTCAGGTGTCGATCCTGTGGAACTGTGGGTTATGGGCCCACCATGTGTGTTAAAAGTAGGAAGGGCGGTGACGTCTTGCACGATCATGTAAGCAAGGCATGTCAGAGGATAGCCTGTCAGCTATGTCGGCAACAACATCGATACCAAGGGCGAGGGACGAAGAGAACCATTTTCCTACTTGTTGAATGAGGCAGACCATTAGGCCAGGTTCTCGTCCATCGGTGGCTATCAGAATGTCATCAAAAATAGTAACGGAGTCATACTGACAGAGTTGTACACCGAGGTGTTTACATAAGCAGTGAATTATTACTTCTTAGATCATATAGATCACAATAAAGATTAAACAAAACAATGGAAAGGAAAATATGATTATCAGATTAAACAGAACAATGGAAAGGAAAATGTGTTTAAACACATATTTCAAGGGTATATCCTTCCCAAGCACAAGCAGAGCATGATATCCATGACAGGATAGAAAGTAGAAAACCATTTAGGTAAGGGGAGAGGAATTTCATGACATTACCCAAACAACGGTGTTTGAATAATTGATAAGAAAATTTAGCATTGGACTTCAAATGTTCTTATTGATGATCGAAGAACCACAGACATGCTTCGAGATAGCACTGGCAAGGTCATCAAGTAAAGGTCAGACTTTGGATACACAAAGGATCCATTAGGAACAACTTATAGAATAAGTCTTACAATTTCCTCATGGAAGAATGGTTAATCTTGCTAAAAAGGAAACTATAACAATAGGTCCTCCAGCCAGGTCTGCTAGGCATGACATCATCTTATCGGGTGAAATAAAGACCAATGTTACAACTCTTGGATATATGTTCCAACCATCATATCTGACCGAGATTCAGATCTGATTAGTGTCACGATACCTTAGACTCAGGATGCCTAAGAAGAAGAGGTGCAACACAAATCGACGAGATGACATTATAAGATTCTCGGGAAATGAACTATAGAAGCAAGTTCCAAAACAAAAGTTCATCATTAACCAATGAGAAAATGAGGATGTGGTTGATAGAGTCAGCGACAATTCATCGAGATTAACCAAAGATGGATTTCCACAATTATGTGAACAAGGGGATAACATTCTTCAGATCAAATGGAATAATATAATGATATATGTTCAAGGAAAACATACAAAACTAAACATTGGTTGAAAGGTGCGCCCGGAATATGGGCTTAGGTAGCATGATCAATGTTAGAATGGTGATTCAATAACCAATGGTCTAAGAATGAAATGTCGACCATTAACTTCAAAGCAATAGGGTTGCTAGAAGTTTTGAAGTCGCACATCATAGTTCAATTGTCAGTTTTTCGGTTAGAAACAACACGGGGACCAAGGAATGAACGGATATGGCAAGAAGTATCACCTGTATCAAGAATTCTTAAGAGGTGGTGAAATTCTCAGGACATTCTTGACATAAAATATGGTAATACTCCAAGGTAAGGGAGAACAAATGCGGGATAGCAAGGATCTCAAGGTATACACAAAACACGAACAAGTTTGTGTTGAATGGAAGGCAATAAAGTGGTCGATGATAACACAAATTGAGGGAGTCCTGGATTAGGGGGTCTCCGGACAGCCAGACTATTGGACTATGAAGATACAAGATTGAAGACTTCGTCCCGTGTCCGGATGGGACTTCCCTTGGCGTGGAAGGCAAGCTTGGCAATACGGATATGTAGATCTCCTCCCTTGTAATCGACTTTGTGTAACCCTAGCCCCCTCCGGTGTCTATATAAACCGGAGGGTTTAGTATGTAGGACAACATACAATCATACCATAGGCTAGCTTCTAGGGTTTAGCCTCTACGATCTCGTGGTAGATCAACTCTTGTAATACTCATATCATCAAGAACAATCAAGCAGGACATAGGGTATTACCTCCATCAAGAGGGCCCGAACCTGGGTAACATCGTGTCCCCTGCCTCCTCTTACCATCCGCCTTAGACACACAGTTCGGGACCCCTACCCGAGATCCGCCGGTTTTGACACCGACATTCGTGCTTTCATTGAGAGTTCCACTATGTCGTCATCATAAGGAGGGATGGCTCGTCTTGTTGTCAAGGACAACATCACCTCTGGGGGAGCCCTGGCTGTAGGCCAAACTCTCCGACTAGGCGGCTTCGTCATGACCGCCCACTCGACCGCTGCGCCAACGATGACTTCTCGGGTCATAGAAAATAGCCTCCACATCGGCTCAAAATTCACCGAGCAGATGGATCCAATGGAGCTCTCCTCTTTGAACGAGCTCTTGGATCGCATCGCCGCTCTGGGAGTCGCTACGGACTATGATCGGATTGGGCTTAAACCCGACCAAAGGGAGATTAACTCTCCGCCGTTCACCCATCAGATAGCGGTGGTGGAGGAGCAATGCAGCAATTCTCCCTCTATCCTGAGGATGAACTATGTCCGGATTCCCGAGCTCTCCGAGCTGGATACCCGCCCACTGGAGGACATGACCCTAACCCTGAACCTAGAATCAGGCTGCATGCCGAACCTGCGGGGCAACATCCCGGAGCCCGAACTTCCAAGAGCGGAAACTCCCACGCCCCGGGGTCTCAGATTGGGTCAAGGTCTGGACTTAAATCCACCCACCCACCCAGATACAAATGGTCTTTTCCGCATTAGGCAAGAGCCCCAAGAGACAGTACATCACTATTGGGCCAGATTCCTCGTAATGAACAAGGTCAAGGACTGTCGCGAGGAAGACGCAATTTCGTTCTTTTGCAACAATTGCACGGACAAGGGAATCCTCAACGCCATAAGTTGCCGTGACATAGCACACTTCACTGACTTGGTGGCCATAGTACAGAAGTACTGTGCGACGAAAAGCACCTGGAAAACCCAAATAAAATTTTGGGATAATCCGGCTCTGACAAAACCTCCAGTCCGAACTAAAAGGGTGCACTCTCATAAGTCGCCCGACTCAATTACAAAGAAGGAAAAGCCCACTATAGGGAGTGGAACCGTATTGGAGGGATGGCTTAACAGGCCCTGCAAAATTCATAGTACAACGGATACCATACCAACACACAGCCTTAGAGCATGTTGGGTACTCCGGCAGGTGGCCAAGAGCGGTGAGGATCTCCTCATCCAAAACACCTCAGAGCACCATCCCGTGGATAACAATACAGTATTGATAGTCTTTGAGACCTTCGCCTCAAATAATAGGCGTAAGCGGGCACTCCGTAGCTTTGCCGAAGTCTGCCACATGGCAGCAATAAATCCATGGAGCGACACGGCTACCACCCTCAATGCCAGTGACGAACCTAAATTCCGAACAGCCCGAGCACCGCCGCCTTGGTCCGCAGTCCAATTGTGGATGGCTTTCGGCTCACTAAAGTGCTCATGGACGGCGGCATCGGATTAAACCTCATTTCTGAGGAGACTCTTCAAAAAATGGAAATAGACAGAAACTGTATTAAGCAAAGCAGCACGACCTTCCGAGGAATCATCCCTAGTCGGGAGGCACGTTGCGCTGGGAAAATCACACTAGATGTAGTATTCGGCACTCCGGAGAATTACAGGTCCGAAGAAATTACATTCCAAGTGGCCCCGTTCAGTAGCGGATACCACACCCTTCTAGGGCGGGAGGCATTCATGATCTTCCAAGCCATACCCCATTACGAGTACATGAAGCTCAAAATGCCCGGGCCCAATGGAATCATCACTCTAGATAGTGATCCGGACATAGCACTCCGCACCGAGAACAAAACAGCCGCACTGGCCCTCGAGGCATTATCCGAAGCCCTTGTGGCGGAGGAATTAACCGCGCTGTGCTCCACAGTGGACAGGGACGACGTGATACTAGACAAAAGATCCAAGTCCACCTCTTTTAAACCAGCGGATGAAATAGTCAAATTCCAAGTCCATCCAACGGACCCCACAAAAACAGCATCCATCAGGGCACAGTTAAACCCCGCTGTAGACGCCGCACTACAGGAGTTCCTGCGCGAGAATTGGGACATATTCGCCTGGCATCCTTCAGACATGCCAGGAATCCCATGCAGGCTGGCCGAGCATTGCCTTAACATTCTAAAGGGATTCAAGCCGGTCAAGCAGACTCTTCAGCGTTTCTCCGAACCTAAGCGACAAGCCATGGGAGAGGAGCTAGCCAAGTTACTGGAGGCCGGATTTATTACAGAAATAAAGCATCCGGACTGGCTAGAAAACCTTGTGATGGTACCAAAGAAGGACAAATCCTGGCGCCTATGCGTTGACTTCAAAGACCTTAATAAGGCTTTCCCAAAGGATCCCTTCCCCCTCCCTCGCATCGATCAAATTATCGACGCTACCGCAGGACACGACTCATTGTGCTTCCTCGACGCATACTCCGGTTACCACCAAATTAAGATGGCGGATTCCAATCAAGCCGCAACGGCATTTATCACTCCATATGGCCCCTTATGTTTTAACACAATGCCCTTAGGGCTCAAAAACGCCAGCGCAACATATCAACGCATGATTCAGACATGTCTGGAAAAGAAGATCGGCAAAACAGTGGAGGCATACGTAGATGATGTGGTCGTTAAAACCAGACACGTCGACTCCTTAATAGATGACTTGAGGCTCACGTTAGATAATCTCCGAACATACTACATTAAGCTCAATACGGAAAAATGCATTTTCGGCGTACCCGCTGGAAAGCTCCTGGGCTTTATCGTCTCCAGTAGAGGAATTGAAGCAAATCCGGCTAAAATCTGAGTTCTGTTGCAGTTGGCTATCCCAACTGACCTCGAGCAAATCCAAAAGTTAACTGCATGCGTGGCGGCCTTAAGCCGCTTTATCTCCCGATTAGGAGAAAAGGCACTCCCCCTTTATCGCCTTCTTCGGTGCACCGAACACTTCGAGTGGACCGACACAGCCACGGCCGGATTGGAGGAAATAAAAGCCATCCTGGCCATCAACCCAATCTTGGCCGTGCCAAATGTCGGCGAACCAATGCTGTTATATATAGCGGCAACTCACCAAGTTGTAAGCACAGTGCTCATAGTTGAACGAGAGACGGACGGACATAAATTCCCACTTCAAAAGCCGGTCTATTATGTGTCCACTGTCCTCACTCCATGCAAATCACGGTACCCACATTATCAAAAGATAGCATACACGGTATTTATGGCATCCCAAAAATTATGACACTACTTTCAAGAGTGTTCAATCACGGTGGCCTCAGAAGTACCACTCAACGACATAATAAAAAACCACGATGCCACGGGCCAGATTGCCAAATGGGCTATCGAGCTCCTCCCGTTCGACATAACATATAGACCACGGCGAGCCATTAAGTCGCAAGTACTGGTCGATTTCGTCGCCGAATGGACAGAAGCCGAACTCCCTAAAGAGTACGGTGCATACTCCAATTGGATCATGCACTTTGACGACTCTAAAATGCTGGCTGGTCTGGGGGCTGGCGTCGTCCTGACATCCCCCACTAGAGATACAGTCGAATACGTACTCCAAATACTATATACAGACTCCAACAACGCAGCCGAATACGAGGCCCTATTACATGGTCTTCGGATGGCAGTTTCCATGGGCATTCAACGCCTGGAGGTGCGTGGTGCGTGGGGACTCGAACATCGCAATATCTCAAATAAATGGAGACTTTGATGCCAAGGATCCGAAAATGGCGTCATATGCATCCCCATCCTCAAAATGTCAGCTCGGTTCGAGGGGCTTGAATTCCACCATGTGGCTCGGGAAAACAATCAAGCGGCGGATATCCTCACCCGTATCAGTGCAAAGCGCGATCCTGTCCCACCTAACATCTTCTTGGAAAAACTGTTTAAGCCATCCGTGGTATGGGAAGGGGACACCGGTAGCAATAGTCCGGACCCGGCCACATCATCAGATACCGAACACTTTGACACAATCGGAGGCTCTGCCATTGAAATAACACCTTCAGCCCACGTGATAATGGCCGTCATCGCCCCATGGACAGAACCATTCCTAGCCTACCTAACCAGGCAGGAACTACCCAAGGACCAAAATGAGGCACGCTGCATAGTGCGGCGATCTAAAGCCTACAAGGTCCACGAGGGAGAGCTTTATAAGAAAAGCACTACCGGAGTCCTTCAAAGGTGCATCTCTGAAGAAGAAGGGCGGAAGCTTTTGGCAGAAATCCATGCTGGACTCGGCGGCCATCACGCCGCAGCCCGGGCCCTTGTAAGCAAGGCCTTTCGTACATGTTTCTATTGGCCGATGGCCCGAGCAGATGCACAGCATCTGGTCCAACATTGCGTCGGTTGCCATCTTTTTGCAAACCAAAGCTATATGCCACCTACCGCTCTCCAAACAATCCCCATTACTTGGCCCTTTGCGGTCTGGGGGCTTGATATGGTTGGACCCCTTAAAGGGGGAACCCATAAGAAAAAAATACTTACTGGCCATGGTGGATAAATTCACCAAATGGATAGAAGCCAAACCTGTCAAAATGGCCGAATCTGGACCGGTGATAGACTTCATATCTGGGGTGTACACCGTTATTGCATCCCCCATAGCATCGTCACTGACAACGGAACGAACTTTACAGCCGACGTGGTAAAACTTTGGTGTAGCAACATGGGCATCAAGCTCGATTATGCTTCTGTCTATCACCCGCAAACTAACGGTCAAGCCGAGCGAGCAAATTGTCTTATCATGAGCGGCATCAAACCTAGATTAGTGCGATCCTTAAAGGAATCAAACACGCACTGGGTAGAGGAGCTCGACTCCGTACTATGGGGGCTGCGGACCACGCCGAATCGCACTACCGGATACACACCGTTTTTTATGGTGTACAGCGCAGAGGCGGTTCTGCCTTGCGACATAATTCATGACTCACCTCAAGTGCGCATGTACAAAGAAAAAGAGGCCAAGCTCGATCGGCAGGATATTTTGGACGCCCTGGAGGAGGAGCGCGACGTGGCAAAAGCCCGTTCCACATTCTATCAGCAACAGGCTCGAAGGTATCAAAGCAGAGAAGTACGGGCCAAAACCTATAACGTCGGCGAATTAGTTGTACGCCTGCCGGAGAAGAAAAAGAACAAGCTCAAGCCCAAATGTGAAGGTCCCTTCATTATTGACCAGGTTCTGACCGGTAGAGCGTACCGTCTGTGGGATGCATCGGACAATCGACTCGAGCCAAACCCATGGAACGCAGCCAGACTCCAAAGATTCTACGCCTAGTGTCGGACTCTATGTTAGTCTCCTTACCTCCGTCAATTTTTTGCATATCAATTATCTGTCTTCTCTCTCTTTCTCTCTTTTTATTCTCCTCAAGGCCTTAAAAGGCTAAACTTGTGTCTTGGTTACACAATCTTGACGCGCTAAGCACTCATTATACCCGGGGGCTTCTTATACAGAAGCTTAATATAACTATTTTTCTGGGCATTATGCCCCACACATGTGTTATTCTTCCGCATGTACCATTTTTCGCCATTATATGCACCGATATGACTTAAGTTTTGGTCAAGCTGGGTTGCCTAGCTCTTCTATTTATGCCCTATGTTCCCGTTAATTCGGCTAGGGCATAAGGGGAGCACCTCTGCGATTGTTACTGTCGGGTCAGCCGGATGTGTACCTCAGACTGGGTGAAGCCGAAAGCTAGCGTTCTTAAGGGAATATTTAGTCGGTGAACAAAAGATGACTTTTATTTAATTTGACACATGCCCCTAGATGTTTATAGCCTGCGTCTCTTTTCGCAGTTCGGACATGCACATTAGGGCATGCGTACCCAGGGAAAGGAACCCTTAACGGAACTATTCTCCCTGGAAGATGTTTCTTACTATCCATGTAATATAACATAGCTAGTTGGGTACTTGTCTGTTCAAGCACTTATGACCCCTATGCCTAGTTTCCATGCATACCCCGGTTTTACATAACCGAGTGGGTATTCAGACACACTCCGGACTATCGGGTCCAGAGGTCAAAGCGAAAAGGTCCGCCATGACAAATGATTTACAATCCGACTAGGGACATTATATATGTCAATTGAAGTACATAGTCACTAAGACTGATTAAATTCTTCTTCTATACCATCCAACAGGCTGTCTAGCCTACAATCCTGTTGGGAATACTTTGCGGCTAATTCTACTCGGTCATACACCAAACTGACGGGGATCTCTTTCCCATCAGGCCCCACAGGTCCGACCTCGGCCATGTGCTTTGGGTCAGCTTTGGTATATTGATACATCTCCAGCGTATCTATAATTTTGATTGCTCCATGCTATATTATCTACTGTTTTGGACTGTATTGGGCTTTATTTTCCACTTTTATATTATTTTTGGGACTAACCTATTAATCGAAGGCCCAGCCCAGAATTGTTGTTTTTTGCCTATTTCAGTGTTTCGAAGAAACAGAATATCAAACGGAGTCCAAATGGAATGAAACCTTCGGGGACGTGATTTTCTCGCCGAACGTGATCCAGGAGACTTGGACCCTACGCCAAGACATCAGAGAGGCGGAGAGGGTGGGGGCGCCCCCCTAGGGCGCGCCCTCTACCTCCTGGGCCCCTCGGAGCTCCACCGACGTACTTCTTCCTCCTATATATACCTACGTACCCCAAACGATCAGAACAAGAGCCAAAAACCTAATTCCACCGCCGCAACTTTCTGTATCCATGAGATCCCATCTTGGGGCCTGTTCCGGAGCTCCGCCGGAGAGGGTCGTCATCACGGAGGGCTTCTACATCATCATAGCCTCTCCGATGAAGTGTGAGTAGTTTACCTCAGACCTTCGGGTCCATAGTTAGTAGCTAGATGGCTTCTTCTCTCTTTTTGGATATCAATACAAAGTTCTCCCCCTCTCTCGTGGAGATCTATTCGATGTAATCTTCTTTTTGTGGTGTGTTTGTTGAGATCGATGAATTGTGGGTTTATGATCAAGTCTATCTATGAATAATATTTGAATCTTCTCTGAATTCTTTTATGTATGATTGGTTATCTTTGCAAGTCTCTTCGAATTATCCGTTTGGTTTGGCCAACTAGATTGGTAGTTCTTGCCATGGGAGAAGTTCTTAGCTTTGGGTTTGATCTTGCGGTGTCCTTTCCCAGTGACAGAAGGGGCAGCAAGGCACGTATTGTATCGTTGCCATCGAGGATAACAAGATGGGTTTTATTTCATATTGCATGAATTTATCTCTCTACATCATGTCATCTTGCTTAATGCGTTACTCTGTTTTTAACTTAATACTCTAGATGCATGCTGGATAGCGGTCAATGAGTGGAGTAATAGTAGTAGATGCAGAATCGTTTCGGTCTACTTGTCGCGGACGTGATGCCTATATACATGATCATGCCTTGATATTCTCATAACTATGCTCAATTCTGTCAATTGCACAACAGTAATTTGTTCACCCACCGTAGAATACTTATGCTCTTGAGAGAAGGCACTAGTGAAACCGATGGCCCCCGAGTCTATTCTCATCATATTAATCTCCATCACTTTAATCTTGCTTTGCTTTTTTACTTTTCCTTTTACTTTTCACTTTGCATCTTTATATCAAAAATACCAAAAATATTATATCTATCAGATCTCACTCTCGTAAGTGACCGTGAAGGGATTGACAACCCCTAATCGCATTGGTTGTGAGTAGATATCATTTTGTGCAGGTACGAGGGACTTGAGCGTGGCCTCCTACTGGATTGATACCTTGGTTCTCAAAAACTGAGGGAAATACTTATGCTACTCTGCTGCATCATCCCTTCCTCTTCGGGGAAATCCAACGTAAGCTCAAGAGGTAGCAAGAAGAATTTCTGGCACCATTGCCGGGGAGTCTACGCAAAAAGTCAACATACCAAGTACCCATCACAATCCCTATCTCTCGCATTACATTATTTGCCATTTGCCTCTCGTTTTCCTCTCCCCCACTTCACCCTTGCCGTTTTATTTGCCCTCTCTCTCTCTCTATCCTCCCCCTCTATTTGCCTCTTTTGCCCATTTGCCCTTGTTTGCTCGTGTGTGCTTGTCGTCATGGCTAGTCTCATATCTTCTCCGTTGTCTCCCGAGAATGAAGTTCTAAATTTTAAACAAAGGGAGGGAGAAAATCTAAAAGATGCTTGGTATAGAATTTGCAATGCTCAAAATAGATCTCCCGGAAGCAATCTACTTCAGTTCTTCTCCGCAATTTTTATGTAGGTGTTAATCCTTGGTATAGATATATCCTCGATACCATTACCGAAGGGAACTTCTTGGGTAGCCATACTTTTGATTCTTATAATGCTATGTTAGATTTATTTGGCTCACCACCTCTGGTTAATGGAACCATGTTAACTTTGGAGCATGTTATGCAAAGACTTGAAATTATTGAAAATAAAGTTTCTACTATTGAATTAATTGAAAATCTAGATAAAAAGATCCACAATCAAATTACTCAATATGGATCTAAGGTAGGAATGACTTTGAAAAAATATTAAGGAAAAAGAACCCATAGTTAATGAGAAGATAAACTTAGATTCTACTAGAATTGGTAAACTTGAGGGTATCATTACAAACTTGGGAACCGCTTTTTCTTCCGTAAAGAATACTCCAAGTCCTCCTACTAAAATTGGCAAGCTTATGTATGTTCCTAAAAATAAGGGTGAATCATCTAGTAAGTAAACTGCGGATCTTAAATCTATGAGTATTCATCCCAATCTTTTTGCTATCATTAAGGAACCAATTGCTACAAATGAATTTTTCGATATTGTGCCTAAAAGTTTGATAATCACTAGAAATAAAGAAATTCCTAAGGGAAATATATGCATCATCGAAGAATTTCCTACCAAAGATGGCAATGCCTAGATCTATCCTCGCTTCTATGCCTAGCTAGGGGCGTTAAACGACAGCACTTGTTGGGAGGCAACCCAATTTTATTTTTATTCCTTGATTTTTGCTCCTGTTTAGTAATAAATAAATTATTTAGCCTATGTTTTGGTTGTGTTTTCTGTGTTTAATTAGTGTTTGTGCCAAGTAGAACCGTTGGGAAGACTTGGGGAAAGTCTTGTTGAACTTGCTGTAAAAAACCGAAACTTTAGCGCTCACGAGAACTGCTGTCATTTTTATTTAGAAAGTGCTATTTAGTTAATTATTTTGCCGATGATTAATAAATTCCTCACGTCCAGCAATTTATTTTAGAATTTTCGGGGTTCCAGATCTTGCGCTAGCTACAGATTACTACAGACTGTTCTGTTTTTGACAGATTCTGTTTTTCGTGTGTTGTTTGCTTATTTTGATGAATCTATGGCTAGTAAAATAGTTTATAATCCATAGAGAAGTTGGAATACAGTAGGTTTAACACCAATATAAATAAATATTGAGTTCATTACAGTACCTTGAAGTGGTCTTTTGTTTTCTTTCGCTAACGGAGCTCACGAGTTTTCTACCTTAAGTTTTGTGTTGTGAAGTTTTCAAGTTTTGGGTAAGGATTTGATGGATTATGGAACAAGGAGTGGCAAGAGCCTAAGCTTGGGGATGACCATGGCACCCCCAAGATAATCTAAGGACACCTAAAACCCAAAGCTTGGGGATGCCCCGGAAGGCATCCCCTCTTTCGTCCACTTATATCGGTAACTTTACTTGGAGCTATATTTTTATTCACCACATGATATGTGATTTGCTTGGAGCGTCTTGTATTATTTGTGTCTTTGTTTTGTTAGTGTGCCACAATCATCCTTGCTGTACACACCTTTTGAGAGAGCCATACATGAATTAGAATTTTATAGAATACTCTATGTGCTTCACTTATATCTTTTGAGCTATGTAGTTTTGCTCTATGTGCTTCACTTATATCTTTTGAGCGCTATAATTTTGCTCTATGTGCTTCACTTAGATATTTTAGAGCACGGTGGTGGATTTCTTTTAAATAAACTATTGATCTCTCATGCTTCACTTAAATTATTTTGAGAGTCTCTTAATAGCATGGTAATTTGCTTAATAATAATATGCTTGGTATTCAAGATTTGTGAAACTTTCTTTTGAGTGTGTTGAATACTAAGAAAAGATTGAAGCATGATAATTGTTTTGAGATATGGAGGTGATAATATTAAGGTCATGCTAGTTGAGTAGTTGTGAATTTGAGAAATACTTGTGTTGAAGCTTGTGATTCCCGTAGCATGCACGTATGGTGAACCGTTATGTGATGAAGTCGGAGCATGATTTATTTATTGATTGTCTTCCTTATGAGTGGCGGTCGGGGACGAGCGATGGTCTTTTCCTACCAATCTATCCCCCTAGGAGCATGCGCATAATACCTTGCTTTGATAACTTGTAGATTTTTGCAATAAATATATGAGTTCTTTATGACTAATGTTGAGTCCATGGATTATACGCACTCTCACCCTTCCACCTTTGCTAGGCTCTGTAATACCGCGCACCTTTCGCCAGTATCATACACCCACCATATACATTCCTCAAAACAGCCACCATACCTACCTATTATGGCATTTCCATAGCCATTCCGAGATATATTTCCATGCAACTTTCCATCATTCCGTTTATTATGACACGCTCCATCATTGTCATATTGCATATCCTGGTACACCGCCGGAGGCATTCATATATAGTCATATTTTGTTCTAAGTGTCGACTTGTAATTGTTGAGTTATAAGAAAAATAAAACTGTGTTGATCATCATTATTAGAGCATTGTCCCAGTGAGGAAAGGATGATGGAGACTATGATTCCCCCACAAGTCGGGATGAGACTCCGGAGGAAAAATAAATAAAAGAGGCCAAAGAAGCCCCAAAAAAAAGAAAGAAAAGAGGCCATAAAAAAGAAAAGAGAAAAGGCCCAAATAAAAAATGAGAGAAAAAGAGAGAAGGGACAATGTTACTATCCTTTTACCACACTTGTGCTTCAAAGTAGCACCATGATCTTCATAGTAGAGAGTCTCTCATGTTATCACTTTCATATACTAGTGGGAATTTTACATTATAGAACTTGGCTTGTATATTCCAATGATGGGCTTCCTCAAAATTGTCCTAGGTCTTCGTGAGCAAGCGAGTTGGATGCACATCCACTTAGTTTCTTTTTGAGCTTTCATATACTTATAGCTCTAGTGCATCCGTTGCATGGCAATCCCTACTCACTCACATTGATATCTATTGATGGGCATCTCCATAGCCTGTTGATACGCCTAGTTGATGTGAGACTATCTTCCCCTCGTTTTGTCTTCTCCACAACCACCATTCTATTCCACATATAGTGCTATATCCATGGCTCATGCTCATGTATTGCGTGAAGATTGAAAAAGTTTTGAGAATGTCAAAAGTATGAAACAATTGCTTGGCTTGTCATCGGGGTTGTGCATGATTTAAATACTTTGTGTGGTGAAGATAGAGCATAGCCAGACTATATGATTTTGTAGGGATAACTTTCTTTAGCCATGTTATTTTGAGAAGACATAATTGCTTTGTTACTATGCTTGAAGTATTATTATTTTTATGTCAATATAAACTTTTGTCTTGAATCTTTCTAATCTGAATATTCATATCACAATTAAGAAGATTTGCATTGAAATTATGCCAAGTAGCACTCCGCATCAAAAATTCTCTTTTTATCATTTACCTACTCGAGGACGAGCAGGAATTAAGCTTGGGCATGCCTGATACATCTGCAACGTATCTATAATTTTTGATTGCTCCATGATATATTATCTACTGTTTTGGACTATATTGGGCTTTATTTTCCACTTTTATATTATTTTTGGGACTAACCTATTAACCGGAGGCCCAGCCCAGAATTGTTGTTTTTTGCCTATTTCAGTGTTTCGAAGAAACGGAGTCCAAACGGAATGAAACCTTCGGGAACGTGATTTTCTCACCAAACGTGATCCAGGAGACTTGGACCCTACGCCAAGGCATCAGAGAGGCGGTCACGAGGGTGGGGGGCGCCCCCCCTAGGGCGCGCCCCTGCCTTGTGGGCCCCTCGGAGCTCCACCGACGTACTTCTTCCTCCTATATATACCTACGTACCCCCAAACGATCAGAATAGAAGCCAAAAACCTAATTCCACCGCCGCAACTTTCTGTATCCACGAGATCCCATCTTGGGGCCGATTCCGGAGCTCCGCCGGAGAGGGCCGTCATCACGGAGGGCTTCTACATCATCATAGCCTCTCCGATGAAGTGTGAGTAGTTTACCTTAGACCTTCGGGTCCATAGTTAGTAGCTAGATGGCTTCTTCTCTCTTTTTGGATCTCAATACAAAGTTCTCCCCCTCTCTCGTGGAGATCTATTCGATGTAATCTTCTTTTTGCGGTGAGTTGAGACCGATGAATTGTGGGTTTATGATCAAGTCTATCTATGAATAATATTTGAATCTTCTATGAATTCTTTTATGTATGATTGGTTATCTTTGCAAGTCTCTTTGAATTATCCGCTTGGTTTGGCCAACTAGATTGGTAGTTCTTGCCATGGGAGAAGTGCTTAGCTTTGGGTTCGATCTTGTGGTGTCCTTTCCCGGTGACAGAAGGGGCAGCAAGGCACGTATTGTATCATTGCCATCGAGGATAACAAGATGGGGTTTATTTCATATTGCATGAATTTATCTCTCTACATCATGTCATCTTGCTTAAAGCATTACTCTATTTTTAACTTAATACTCTAGATGCATGCTGGATAGCGGTCGATGAGTGGAGTAATAGTAGTAGATGCAGAATCGTTTCGGTCTACTTGTCGCAGACATGATGCCTATATACATGATCATGCCTAGATATTGTCATAACTATGATCAATTCTGTCAATTGCTCAACAGTAATTTGTTCACCCACCATAGAATACTTATGCTCTTGACAGAAGGCACTAGTGAAACCGATGGCCCCCGGGTCTATTCTCATCATATTAATCTCCATCACTTTAATCTTGCTTTGCTTTTTTACTTTTCCTTTTACTTTTTACTTTGCATCTTTGTATCAAAAATACCAAAAATATTATATCTATCAGATCTCACTCTCGTAAGTGACCGTGAAGGGATTGACAACCCCTAATCGCGTTGGTTGCGAGTAGCTAGCGTTTTGTGCAGGTACGAGGGACTTGAGCGTGGCCACCTACTGGATTGACACCTTGGTTCTCAAAAACTAAGGGAAATACTTACGCTACTCTACTGCATCATCACTTCCTCTTTGGGGAAACCCAACGCAAGCTGAAGAGGTAGCATATATCGCGTCTTCACCATAGCCCAGGCTTCCCTTGCACCTTGTCGGCAGGCTGATATCTTCCATAATCGGACGTGCCACCGCGCTCCCTTGAGCTTCTCTATAAGCTCCCCCATGCCTCCTGGCGGGGACGCGGATGGCCACAAGGCTTGGGAAATACCTTGCATCACCTAGCGAACTTGTTCGTGCAGTTGTGAGAGCTCTGGTCAAAGATCACCCGCAGACCCAGGCATCTCCTCTGCAGGACGACCCGTCAACATACCTGCAGACATAACTCTGTTAGCCGGCTTCTTCGCCAAACTCCTTCAAAAGTTCTTTCAAGCACTTAAATGCCACGTCGAAGCCGCTTATTCTCCTTCACGGAGTCCGCAAGCTGGGCTCAGACGTCTTTTAGTTCCACGTCCAGCCGGATATTGGCATCCTAGAGATTATTTTTCTCCTGCCTGACCCGCGTAAGCACGCGCTCGCCAGTATTTAGCTGTCGATTAGCACGTTGCGCATCCCCCGGCACGGCCTCCGGATTCACTCCGGGGTCATTTGCAACATCTAATGTTAGATTTGCATGCATGCCGCACACTATCTGGTACCTGTAACTCTTTGCAACGAAAGCAAGTGTTACCAGAGGGGGCCTTCTCGGACTCCTTCAACGCGGCAACCGCGGCCTGTAGCTGGGCTTTGCACTCTTCCAGCTCTTGAGACAATTGGGTATTCTTCTCTGTAAGAACCTGCACAATTAATGATCCTTAAATCAGTTGTGTCAACTGTTTTAAGTCTCAGGGGCTACTGATATATATAGTCGTCAGATTTTCCTACCCGTATATCCTTTACATACTGGTCCGTGGCTCTGGCAAGACCATTTTGAGCAGCACGGATGTACGCGTCTCCTGAGTTGAAGGCATCGAACGCCTCTTGGGAGAAACAAGCATCACGGAGTACGGCCCGGCGACGCCTGTGATTCATGGCGCTCTCCACTTTGGAATTTGTAGTGGATAGTCTATCCGCATACTCCGTAGGAGGAGCATCCGGCGTCCGCCCCGTGTTAGCTTCTGCCTCTATGTCCGGCCCTGGAGCCCGACTGGTGGAGGCGTGATCGGCAGCCTCTCCAGATATAGTCCGGCGAGCATTTTTCCTATTAGGAAACATGGATGTCATTATACTTTAAAGAAAGACGACAACCACGGAGCGAGATTTTGTATCATACCTCTGGACGACGTCTCAGTCCTGACTGACTTCCTTTTTGGCCTACCTGGCTTCGGTGCCCCTTGTTGGCGAGTTATTGCGGGTTCGGCATGGCGTCCCGAAGGCCTTCCCTGTAAAACACCATGTGTGTACGGTAGGTGAAGTGCATAAAAGGGATCCTTCTCAGAAGTTGGGACTCCGGTTTTCCCTTACCTGCAATGCAGGGAGTAGCCCAGGATAGTCGGCTATGATGGCCACCATGGCGTCATCGCGGCTCAATTGATAGAACGTCATGTCTATCAGCTCCACAAATATGTCCGGATCCTCTTCAAGCCCGGGATCGAGGGCCCGGTCAGGGTCCTCCGGTTGTGGATGCGGGCTGCTGACCTCCCTTACAGCTTTTCGTAGTTCCTGCCGTGAAACGGCAAGGTGAGTATTTACGATGAAGAATGCGGGAAGGTTGGGAGTAAAGAGTGACAGCTCACCCAGCTTGGAGGGTTGTACATGGAGAATCCATCCCGTGGCTTAATACGGATAAACTCCTCTTCCTCTCCCTTGAACAACTCGGACAGAATTTTTGCTAATGCAGCAGAGGAGTCCGGTCCCTTACGCCCGCAGCGGGTGGCTTCATCTTCCCCGTTAAAGCACCATAGGGGGAGCCCTCGATATTGAAGTGGCTGCACCCCAGCATTATGCATATTGACATAACCTTGATTATTGCCAATCCTGATTGAGCCAGCACTTTAATCCGGTCCATCAGGTAAAGGACTTCTCCGTTATCTTCCTCCTGGGGGCTCCGTGGGCGCCAGCTTCGGCGTTTCTTCAGAGGAGCATTGTGGAACTCGGGAAGACCCCTCCGAACTGGATCTGGAAGGGGGATGTCCTCCATGTAAAACCACTCCGAAGGCTAGTCTTCGGACGTCTTCTTCGGGGTACCGGACAGGTATCCGGTCCCAGCGATGCGCCATATTTCGGCTCCGGCCACTTGATATAGTGACCCCTACTGTGTACGGGGCACAAGGCAAAATAGCCTCTTCCATAGCTCGAAATGAGCGTCGCAGCCCAGAAACAGCTCACAAAAGGCAACATAACCAGCGATGTGTAATATGGAAGCGGGGGGTAAAATTATGCAACTAGAGGCCGTAAAGCTCCAAGAGCCCGCGGAGGAACGGATGGATCGGAAATCCAAGTCCCCTTAGTAAATAAGGGACAGGGCATACCCGCTCCCCCTTGGAGGGATTGGGGAAGCTCTCTGCTTGCTCCCCGCCATTATAGGTGGCGAGCCTGGCTTGAACGGGGACCATATATGCTGGAGGGAGAAATCCCTGGGTCTGCAACTCTACTAATTGACTGTGCGGGACGGAACACTTCTCCCAGTCACCGGGCTTAGGGCTACGGGAGCGGGAGGATGAGCTGCGGTGGCCGGCCATGTTGGAATGGATTTTTCTGAGTGTGCTCCGATGGAAACACTACAAAAAAATACACTTCCATGGTGATACATGTTTGTCACAGTAGGTCGCTTTTTTTGTCATGCATGTACATCCATGACAAATTTATGACAGAATCAAGATAGTCATACCTGTGCTGTCGTAGAAGTGGTCCATGACATTACCAAAATTATCATCATGGAAGTGTCCACTTCCATGACGATAAATCGCGCGTCACAGAAGTGCTTTCGTCAAGGGTGACCGACACGCGGCATCCACCATGACGGAATGCTGTTAAGCTATTGGGTCGGGTTTTGGATCCGATAACCCGTTAACAGCCCCGACCAATGGGGATTTTCCATGTGTAAAATCATCATTGGCTAGAGGAAACATGTGGCAGCTCATCGTCGGGACAGATGTCATCCACTCACTGGACACAAGGCGCCTATGATACGTCGACACGTAGCACGACCCAACAAGTTCAAATGGGCCGGCCCAACTAGAGGCCCACAAGATTTTGCGGACCATAATGGGTCGGCCCAGCTAAAGGCCCATGAAATTTTGCGGACCATAATGGGCTGGCCCAGCTAAAGGACCACAAGATTTTACGGGCCATGATGGGCCGGCCTAGGTAAAGGCCCACAAGATTTTTTTGTGCCATAATGGGCCGGCCCAGGTAAAGGCCCACAAGATTCTTGCGGGTCATAATGGGCCGGCCTAGCTAAAGGCCCACGAGATTTCGCCGACATTAATGGGCTGGCCCAGCTGTAGGCCCACAAGATTTTGAGGAACCTAGTAGGTCGGCCCATTAACTAGCTACCATGTTTTGGGCCAAATGCCGGCCCATATTTGATCTGGTCCATTAATGGCCTGCCATGCTCTGGGCCTAATAGTGGCCCATATGAGATCCGGCCCGTTAAAAGCCTACCACGTTTTGGGCCAAATTATGGCCCAGATCAGGTCCGGCCCTTTAAGAGGCTTTGGGCTCAATTATGGCCCATATCAGATTCGGCCCGTCAACTGGACACTATGCTTTTGGGCCCACTTTCTAAAGGCCCACTTAGTAATTCGGCCTGATATTAGTTTTGGCTGTTGAGGGCCCGTTTAACAATTCGGCCCTATATTAATTTCGGCCTGTTAAAAGCCTGTCATATAGTTGGACCTAACTACGGCCCGGTTTGCATCCGGCCTGCTCGCAGCCGATATCTGATTGGGCCAGACAAGGACCCAGACAATTTTGGCCTGTTAAAAGCCCGTGATTTGATTCGCACAATCATGGGCCGGGTTCATTTTGGGCTGCTGCGTAACTAGTAGGAATTAAGAACAAACCTACTCTATACAATAAAGAAATTACGGCATAGTAACTAAGAATAAACCTACACTACACAATAAAGGATTTAAGGTATATTACATCCACTGGGCATCAAAGTTCGCCACCAGTGATCATAAAGTGCAACGAAGAAGCAGATTACAAAAACTAGGCACCATTGCAGCGTAACAAAATAATACTGAACCAAGACCACTTCCAAGACAGTTCAAGAAAGGTTAGCCTTGCGGGGGAACTGTTGCGCAAGCTGTTGAGCAAGGCTGTGAGACCGGCCTAGCATGTCGGTCATAGCTTCCAGGTGTAGCTGTTTAGCGATGAGGTTCTCATTGGTGTTCTCTGCAATCTTTCTTAGAGATAGGACTTCAAGTCGAAGTTGAGTTGCAGAATGCCTTTCTTCTAGAACTTGGGACTAAAGAAGTCGAACTGATTCAGACAACGAATTCTATGAGCTTGTCTGACTATTAGTCTCAAGTAACTTGAACACTGCATCAAGACAAGACTTTGGGGTTGTCTCGCTATCTTCAAGATGTTTTGCCTTCTTTGCTACAATATATGTTGGTTTGTCTCACAGCCTTCAGCAGACTTGTGCATGCCATCAGGCATATCACCCTGAAACAAAGCAGAGAGATGACAGGTTTTGCACGTGTATAAACAAAGATGATAATTGTTCTGTCAATTCTATCCATATTCAAATTAGAAAATAAAGAGTATGTTCAAAATATCAATAGCATAATTTGGCATTGTTCATAATGCGGGGAGCTTCACCACACTACTGGATTACCATGTCAACATAACAAGCATAGATGAAGGGCAAAGAAAATCATTGTATCTATTTTGGATAATGTGCATGTCATGTTGTTCATATCATTAGCCACATCAGTAAGATAAAACAGGAGATGACAAGGTGCAAACGTTGGCTGCTTCACCACACACTGGATTATAGATCCACAAAAACAGGCATACATATAGGGAGTATTAAGTAATGTGCATGGTATGAATAAGGAATGTGGTTTTACAAGTAAAACTTAGAACTTACAGTTCTTACGAACATGCATTTTGGTAGAAACAACAAACTAAACAGCAGTAAACGATAGGGAGTATGAGAAAATTAAACAGCTGTTGAGGATAAAGGCTTTAGAAGGATTGACTTACATTAACAGTTAACACCGGCTTTATATTCCCTTCTCCATGGCAAGGGAAGGATAACTCAAGAATTTCAGCACAAAATCTTCTTCATAAGCATTGCCTGTACTCTACATTTTGTAGAGAGTAATTATAGATATGATAATAGTGGAAGGGATAGAGGATAATGAAGATAATATGCATATTGATGCTACATAATCAACTACCAATCCCTGGAAGTACAAGCGTTACAGGACAAAATGTACTGACAAGAGCAATGGGCTACACTTCTGCACTGGCATTGTCTGTGTATTCTACTTGTTGGTAAGATTAAATATAGATCTGATCTTTTTTAGTAAATGGTGGGCGAGGGAGATAAGATGCAGAATGCTACAAAATGAACCAATCCCTCTTCCCATAATACAAGAGTGTTCTGAACACTGGTGTACTGTACAAAACGTTCTTATATTATGGGACAGAGGGAGTAGCTGTTAATGTAAGTAAAGTGATAGACCACGTTCAGTCCTTACAAGAGGACTGTAGAGCTAAACCTCTTCAAAAGCATTGGGTTGATTCTAAATTTATGTAAGAGTCCATACAGATCTTATAATGTCCACCAAATGGACGATTACGAGGCTAACATGTGCAGTGATGCTACATAATCAAACAGCTATGAAAGTAAGTATGGTCATGTAGGGCAAGAGGTACTCACAAGAGCAATGCAGTGTGTAGTATAGTTGCAAGATTCTGTGGTCCCTTGAGAACGAATGTTCTTCTACTAACCGTTTTCATACAAGTGAGACATTAAGGCAAATGCAGAAATGTAGTCAAATTGTGTTGTGATATCATAGACAGTACCTTACGCTGCAGCCGAGACCAATGTGTAACAAGATTATTCCAGTCACCGTCGAATAAATGTAGCACCGGAGACTTTACAGAAATTTCGTTCAAAGGCTTGCCATCGAAGTGCGCTTGCCTTAGGTAGGAACGATACTTCATCAACAAGTGCTTGAAAAGCGCAACCAACCCTTGCTCGTCATCACAATCCAGTTTGTGCCTCGCCTATTTAAAAGAATGAAATCTTGTGTCTTCTGTCAGCAGAAACATATGCAGTAATGACCATGAATAACATTAGTACATCACTTACGCATAAGTTGTGGAGGAAGACTGGAAATTGTTCCGTGTCTGCGGTATAATCTTTCCATGAAGGAAAGATGCGCACAAAGTTCCTGAGAACAACATAAGCTTCATCTTCTAAACTGGGAAGAAATGGAACAGGGGTCCTATTTGCTGCAATTGGGGCTCTCTCTGGTTCGAAAAGGGATTTGGCAACTGGATTTGGTGTACTCTTTGCTGGAATGGGGGTTTTGCATCGTACAACTGGTGCTATGTCAACTGGCATAATCATACTGTTTGCTGCAGTTGGGGTCTGCTGAGTTGGGGCATCAGAAATGACCAGTGTAGTAGGGCTAGAGTCTGCTAGAGTTGGGGTATTTTGTGGGTCAGGTGATATTGCAACTACACCTAATGGGCTATTTGATTTATCAGGTGCCATTACCTTTTCCAAATACTTTGCTTGTGCTCCTCCACGATCAGCAATCGCCCTCTTCCTTTTGAACGTCTGATACACAAGAACAACATTTGAATGGATAAATATGGTACGATGATAGATGGAATATGTACTGAAAATGGATAGGCAGGGCGTATTCACATACACGATGTGTAAACTAAGCTAATGGAAGTTCAACAAAGTAGAAGCAATGCAAAGCATCAGTTGCAAGATATGTGCGAGTAATGTAACCTTGGAAAGTTAGTGCAAGTACCTTGATGGGTGAATAAGATAGGGCATCTTCCTCCGACTCCTCCACTAGGGAGCTACATTGACTTAGGTCTCCCTCTAGCTCAGAATCACTGTTAGGATCATATTCTGAGCATGAATCTGTAGGTGGAGAGTGTTTGCATTGCATTGCATTCAGACTTGATTTCTGTCCCTTAATGCCAAGTTTGACAGCCATGGCATTGTTCTGCTTTATTCTTTTCATGCGCGCAAGCTCATAATCATTATGATGCTGTTCAGAATCTGAGATTCATGAAAACATAAAAAGTAGTCAGATTATCTATGGAATGCATTGCGGTTTCAACTCGGAGAGTGTCTCCCTATAAACCCTTGCATATGCAAAGTTCACCTCCCCAACCGTGCTGACTAGACCACACACAGAGATACACACCCGAGCGGTGAACATGCATTTTCGAAACTAATTTAGGAACATTTAGCTGACCAATTAAACAACTATGTTTTAATAATATCAGATTCGTATTTGAACAACTAAGCTTGTTTAGCTTGATGGGTGGAGCAGTGTTATTATGACACGAAGCATGTATTCTGATCGTATAGTGATCATAAAAGGGGGAAACTCTAAGCATATATTTTTTTAGCAAAAGAGGGTTTCCCCTCTGATTTCTATTAAAGAAACCACCACGAAACCAACATGATCAATTAAACCCTAAGCATGATCAATTAAACCGTATTATGGCTGTGACATGGCAGATTTGAAGCTGCAAACCGGAGAAATGATATTTAGCATCCATTGTTTGCTTTGAACTAAGAACTAAATTCTAAGAGCTAAAAAGAAAGTAGAGTAACCAAGTTAAGATCTATTTTCTGGTTGAGATCAAAAAGTTGAGGAGATATGAAGTACCACCTCTCTTGCGGCGCTGTGTAGGCATCGGGGGTGCGATGGTTGTCGGTGGCGTTGAAGCAGATCTGCGACGGTAGACGGGTGCATCGGGGGATAAGTCCTGTTGCGGTGGAAGAGAAGGTCGTGTGAGCGGCCCCGGCAAAGAGGACGACGTCGCCGATGAAGCAAGAGGATGCGATGCAAGTCTATTGGTCCATCGCCATGGATGAGAAACATCCATCTCTAGCAGTGGACGACGCGGTCTTGGTAGGCACTCCGGCATGGTGGAGGACGGCGGCGATGGATGGGGTGGCGGACGGAGGCTGGTGTGGGAATGGGGTGTTCTAGCGCGGATGGTGTATGAATGGGAAAATGGAGGGAGAGGTACGGGGAACCATGTTTTTGGGACGCGCCTGTCTGAAATATGGGAAAGTTACGAACTTATCCCCCGTTTCAAATTTGGACGTCTCGTCGGTTGGGGATAGGACGGTAATCTCGCATCTCCCAAATATTTGCCGATAACTATTTCGGGCGAGGAGAGGGTGTTTTGCCGCCCACGGTTGGCGCCCATGGTGTATGAACGGGGCTGACAGGTAGGGCGGTTGTGTCATGTCTGATGGAAGTTACACATCTGCCCCTATTTGAAATATTAGCCTACATCTATTTCGGATGAGGAGAGGGTGTTTTGCTGCCCACCGTGTATGAATGGGGAATGGAGGGAGAAACAGAGGTCTTTCGGACGAGCTTGAATCAAATGAGTTTTGCCGCCCATGTTTGACGCCCACCGTGTCGGAATGGGCTCAGAGGCGGTCGTGTCACGTCTAACTGAAGTTACTAACCTACCCCTATTTAGAGTAGTGGAAATCGGGCCGATGGATTGCCCATGTAATGGGTAGACAATAATTTCCATCTCCCAAACACTTGGCTTCGGGCAGCCGATGTGGGAGTGGACATTTTGCTGTTTCTTTCGAATTTTGGGGCAATAAGCATCCACATTTACCCTGGCAACTAAATTCGAATCCATTTTGTATTCCTATATGAATCTTTATAAATCATTCTATGTGTTTTTATATATCTTCAAAAGGATGACAAAGATGTATTCCACTGTCATATATGAATATGGTTTACAAATGCCGATACTCAAATTCAGAAACTAGAATCCAGTTTAAGGTGAATTCGAATATTTGGAACACTTCATGTCCAACTCAAATGTCACACGCAGCATAATGTGTACTCCCATTTAGATATGTACACAAGCAATGTATCAAGATTCAAATACCGAGTCAATCAACCAAGAATGTACGGAACTAACAAACATATAAACACTTATAGAGTATATGGATCAATAATATCAACTAACATACATAAGCCAGGCCGCTGTACTTTTTTTTGGCTACAACAACATCCTTTTTTTAGCCATCATCTTGGCCCTTTCCGATGCGTGCCACTTATGGTCCATCTATACTACTATTGCTGAATGCACATTCAGCCCGATTGGCATATTTGTAGGTCTGGCACAGCAATCCAAATAAAATGTCTCAGAGTCTTATCAATTAATAAAGACTTGTGCTCAAATAAAATTACAAACAAAAAAACAAAAAAACAATTATTGCATGATCTCTAAAACAAATGGTTTGATTGATTACATGAACAGACAACACAAAGGTTATTCAACTATGGAAAGAACATTTCACCTATGATTTACCAAGTAGGAATTTAATTTCCTTTTTTCCTTCAGGACCTTAACAATCTGGTCAGTCTCAGCTTGCTTCATTTTGAAATCCACCAAATATTTAATGGTTTTCTTGAGTACTGCTTATGATTGTGCTATTTGCTTCCTCAACATGTCAACTTCATCTCTAAGTGCAGAAGCAGAATCTCTTTCTACCACTAGTTTAGCCTCTAGAGCATCAACAGTTGGCAATTCATAATGCAAGATTGGGCCGGTGCCACTGTTGTGGGATGATGCAACGTCCATGGGGACCTCGCTCTTTGATCTTGGGCTAACCTGTTTTGCCATTAAAGTTCCGATTGGATTCAGAAAAGTTGAAGTTAGCAAAACATCTCAACTGGGAGTTATAATAGCAAACCAGTTAAACAAACAAGGAACTAAAGAGTTTCAATTGGATGCTGAAAAGTAGTTATTAACATCATTGTAACCCGTTGTTGCAGCAGCAAAGCAGTTAAACAAACAAGTAGATATTTAAGTTAAGGAAAACAGGTAATTCTTAACAGTAAGTATCAAACACATAGATAGGCACAATCTACAATATGATTAACAGGCTGTGCCATTATGTAATCAGTAGCAAACTAAATTAAGCCAAGCAACGTAATTGAACAATTTTGCAATATGTGGCTAACTAAAATTCCGAGAAGCAGGTAACTGAACTTACGCTAGTTCTTTGTACAGGCACACTGCAACTTCTTTTTCGCTTACAAGGTTGTACGAAGGAGTCCATGGCATCAATTGCTTGGATATGCAGTCCCAATACTTCTTTCTTCCCACACTGCATGGGTAAGTCGAATGGTTAATCTGGTAAGATGGTGCGTCCTTGATATGTTATATGAGGACGTGTAGTCAGACTAGTTGTAGCCAAACACATCACACTGGCTTTTACTATATATTTCATGCGATTACTTTTGGCATATCGAGATCTAAGCAATCTACAATAGTATGAAAAGACTGGCATCCTTCACATTATTGGCGAACTCAGTTCATAGAAACAAGCAATTCAACCATTCTGTGGGTAAATCAAAAGTGCCACTGGAATATTTTTCACTATCCAATCATACACGCAAAAAGGGGCGACGCCACCATAGGGGCTCGTATGGGTGGCCGCCTCCGGTGGCTGGAAAGTGTGCACCTAGTTTGAGTCGTCCAGGTTGGCCCATGCTAGTTTTGTTCGTCCCAACGCACGAGCAGGCAATGTAAAAAATGAATAAAAATGTTTCAATTTGTATGGGCCAATAACATAAGTGCAAGGCAGGCCCTATAGCAGGCTCGCAGCCCAAACGAGCGCCTCCCATATTGATTGACAACAGGAAAAATCCCATTTCATTCGCTCCAGCCTCCAGTCTGGTTCGCTCCTAACCTAGCCGCCGCTGGACAGACCGACATAGCACTGCCTCGCGCCCTCGTTGGAGGGCGGCCGCCGGGCTTCAAGCGAACGGAAGGACAAGAAGATGAAGATCCAACCCTGGGTGTAGCCTGCATGGGAGGCAGCGGTGGCAGCACGGGCATGGCATCGAGCTTGCGCAAACGGACAGTTGCAGCTTGCAAGAGTAGCATGCGCAACGAGCAGGTACATCACATCCCTGATTATATCTAATTCAACTCTTCAATTTCTGGCCAATAGTTAAACCTGACGGTGTTGTAAAACTGCTTGTATGTAGGGAATCTACGAGAAAATGAAACAAATTTCTACTTATTTTATAACTCCCCCAATCAATACTGAACTGAATGAATCTGATGTATTGAGGGAGTCCTGGATTAGGGGGTCTCCAGACAGCCGGACTATATCCTTTGGCCGGACTGCTGGACTATGAAGATACAAGATTGAAGACTTCGTCTCGTGTCCGGATGGGACTCTACTTGGCGTGGAAGGCAAGCTAGGCAATACGGATATGGATATCTCCTCCTTTGTAACCGACCTTGTGTAACCCTAACCCTCTCCGGTGTCTATATAAACCGAAGGGTTTTAGTCCGTAGGACAACAACCATAACATACAATCATACCATAGGCTAGCTTCTAGGGTTTAGCCTCTCCGATCTCGTGGTAGATCTACTCTTGTACTACCCATATCATCAATATTAATCAAGCAGGACGTAGGGTTTTACCTCCATCAAGAGGGCCCGAACCTAGATAAAACATTGTGTCCCCTGCCTCCTGTTACCATCCGGCCTAGACCCACAGTTCGAGACCGACATTGGTGCTTTCATTGAGAGTTCCTCTGTGTCGTCGCCATTAGGCTTGATGGCTCCTACTATCATTGATAGCGATGCGGTCCAGGTTGAGACTTTTCTCCCTGGACAGATCTTCGTATTCGGCGGCTTTGCACTGCGGGCTAATTCGTTTGGCCATCTGGAGCAGATTGAAAGCTACGCCCCTGGCCATCAGGTCAGATTTGGAAGTTTGAACTAGACGGCCGACATCCGCGGAGACTTGATCTTCGACGGATTCGAGCCATAGCCGGGCGCGCCGCACTGTCACGATGGGTATGACCTAGCTCTGCCGCCGAACAGTACCCGTGAGGCCACGCCCGCATCAGCTCCGACCTTTAGCTCGGAGCCAACCGCGCCAATCGAGGACGGGTGGTTAGACACCGCCTCAGGGGCTGCAGTCTCAACGGCGATCGAGCCGAACACCAGCCTAACCCTCTGCGCAGCCCGTGAATCCAAGGTGCCGGACTCTTTTCCGGACTCCGAACCATCCGCGCCCCTGCCAATCGAATCCAATTGGGCGCCGATCATGGAATTCACCGCCGTGGATATCTTTCAGCACTCTCCCTTCGGCGACATTCTGAATTCACTAAGGTCTCTCTCTTTGTCAGGAGAGCCCTGGCCGGACTATGACCAACAGGATTGGGATGCGGACGACGAAGAAATTCGACGCCCACCCACCACCCACTTCGTAGCCACCGTAGATGATTTAACCGACATGCTCGACTTTGACTCCGAAGACATCTATGGTATGGACGACGATGTAGGAGACGAAAATGAACCAGCGCCTATAGGGCACTAGAAAGCCACCTCGTCATATGACATATACATGGTGGATACACCCAAAGAAGGCAATGGCGACGAGATAGCGGAGGATGACCCCTCCAAGAAACAACCCAAGCGCCGACGTCAGCGGCGCCGCTCTAAGTCCCGCCAAAGCAAAAGTGGTAATACCGGCACAGGAGATAATAACACTCCGGATAGTGCCAAGAAAACAACAATCCCCTCCAGCATGATTTAGAGCTGGAGGATGGAGAAGCCAGCTCTCCTGAGAGAGCGGCAGATGGAGAGGAGGAGGATGAAAATTACATGCCCCCCTTCAAAGACGAGGCAAGCCTCGGTGACGGTGAATTCGCCGTACCAGAGGATCCCATCGAACAAGAGCGCTTCAAGCGCCGGCTTACGGCCACGGCAAATAGCCTGAAGAAAAAGCAGCAGCAGCTTCAAGCTGAGCAAGATCTGCTAGCTGATAGATGGACTGAAGTCCTCGCTGCCGAGGAATATAAACTCGAGCGCCCCTCCATGAATTACCCAAAGTGCGGGTTACTACCCCGACTAGAGGAAGAAGCGTATGGTACGGCTGATCGGCCACCTCGTGGCCGCGATAGAGAGGCATTCCAGCCAAAAGCTCAGCCTCCACCCCGATGCCATTCAAATAAAAAGGCTGGGGAGATACGCCAGACCTGCGAGACATATTGGAGGACAAAGCAAAGCATGCAAGATCGATCTACGGATCATGACGGCGAATCACTCTGCGAGATGATAAACGTCACGCCGGATACAGTAAAAGCAAATCCGGCCGGGCCGAACACAGCGGGCAAGACCCATTCGAGCTGCGTCGCGATATAGCCCAATACAGAGGCGCCGCACACCCCTTATGCTTCACAGACGAAGTAATGGAACATCAATTCCCAGAAGGTTTCAAACCTGTAAATATTGAATCATACGACGACACAACAGATCCCACAATATGGATTGAGGATTTCCTCCTCCACACCCACATGGCCCGCGGTGATGACTTACACGCCATCAAATACCTCCCACTAAAGCTCAAAGGACCAACACGGCATTGGCTTAACAGCTTGCAAGCGGACTCCATTAGCTATTGGGAAGATCTCGAAGCCGCATTCCTCGACAACTTTCAGGGCACTTATGTGCGAGCACCAGACGCCGATGACTTGAGCCACATAATTCAGCAGCCAGAAGAGTCGGCCAGGCAATTTTGGACTCGGTTCCTTACAAAGAAAAATCAAATCGTTGACTGTCCGGATGCGGAGGCCTTAGCGGTTTTCAAACACAACATCCGAGACGAGTGGCTAGCCTAGCACCTTGGTCAGGAAAAGCCAAAATCTATGGCAGCTCTCACGACGCTCATGCCCCGCTTTTGTGCGGGAGAAGACAGCTGGCTAGCTCGCAGTAATAACATATCAAAGAATCGTGGTACCTCAGATACCAAGGATGGCAATAGCAGGTCACGTCGCAACAAACATAAGCGCCGCATTAACAGCAAAAATACTGAGGAACGGCAGTCAATGCCGGATTCAAAGGCTCTAAACCCGGTCAGCGGAAAAAGGCATTCAAACAAAGTACGCCGGGTCCGTCCAGCTTGGACCGTATACTCGATCGCTCGTGTCAAATACACGGCACCCCAGACAAGCCAGCCAATCACACCAACAGGGATTGTTGGGTGTTCAAGCAGGCCGGCAAGTTAATTGCCGAAAACGTGGACAAGGGGCCACATAGCAATGACGAGGAGGAGCCCCGGCAGCCTCACACTGGAGGATAGAAGAGGTTTCCCCCGCAAGTGCGGACGGTGAACATGATATACGCAACCCACATCCCCAAGAGGGAGCGGAAGCGTGCGCTCAGGGACGTATATGCGTTGGAGCCAATCACCCCAAAGTTCAACCCTTGGTCCTCCTGTCCGATCACCTTCGATCGCAGGGACCACCCCACTAGTATCCGTCATGGCGGATTCGCCACACTGGTCCTAGACCCAATCATTGACGGATTTCACCTCACTCGAGTCCTTATGGATGGCGGCAGCAGCCTAAACCTGCTTTATCAGGACACAATGCGCAAAATGGGTATAGACCCCTCAAGGATCAAACCCACAAAAACAACCTTTAAGGGTGTCATTCCAGGTGTAGAGGCCCATTGCACATGCTCAATTACACTGGAAGTGGTCTTCGGATCCCCGGATAACTTTCGAAGCAAAGAGTTAATCTTCGATATAGTCCCGTTCCGCAGTGGTTATCACGCGCTGCTCGGGCGAACCGCATTTGCTAGACTCAATGTGGTACCGCATTATGCATGCCTCAAGCTCAAGATGCCAGGACCTCGCTGAGTTATTACAGTCAATGGAAACACAGAGCACTCTCTCCGAACAGAGGAGCACACCACAGCCCTCGCAGCAAAAATGGAAAGCAGCCTCTCAAGGCAATCAACCAGTTCGGTGCTTCAAAGCCCAAACACCTTCAAGAACGCTCGGGGCAATCGGCAAACAGACCGCCTGGCGTGATCTGAGCTCGCATAGCAATGCGGCAGCCACCCCAATCCCAGCCCAGCGGCAAAACTCGTGCCACGCGTACATAATTACGCATTAAAAATACCATGGGCACAGATGGGGAGGGGGCACAATTGCGGCATGCCCCAAGACGCGACCTAAACCGCACTAGGGGCTTCCCGCTTGGTTATTTTTCTTTTTCTTTCAGGACCTTAATCTCTGGAAACACTGTCCGGCAGCACTATTGCCAAACACATGATGCAGCAACCAAGGAGGCAGACAGCTACGTTATACCACGGAATTCCCAGGTTGATTATAGTAACGAGTGAAATATTCAATTTAATATCATTCCTCAGCTTGCCCTTGGAAGGGACATAGTCCTACTCTTTGCTTATCGCACTATCTGTATCACTCTGCCTTAACGCAATTTTTTGAATAAACAATGCATGACATTACGATTATTATTGCATTCTTGTTATATATATATATATATATATATATATATATATATCTTTGTTTTCATTAATGACACCTTGCAACCGTACACTTTGGTACGGCTAATACACCAGGGGCTTACGTACCCCACAATGCGGTGTGAAAAGTCCGAACACTTTCACAAGTGTGGCACCCTGAACTTATAGCATTATATGCATCAGCTCTGAATCATGTCTTTGGTCAAATGTTGGGTTTGCCGGGCTCCTATGTTTTGGTACCTTACATTCCGCTCTATCGGCTAAGGTAGCGCTAGGAGAACTACTGCGATTGTGCCCCGGTTCTGCTGGGTTCAGCACCTCAGTAGAGAAAGCTAAAACTGACTGTCATGATAAGGCGAGAGACTGGTCGCTGTTCGGCGAGGTTTTCAAGTCCCTAAAGACTTATGCCGCTTAGAGCGAGGGGCCGGCCATGTCCATCTTAAAGGCGTGTATCGCGCCCCGAATTCGGCCTTCCGAATACTAGGGGCTTCACCGAAATTTAAAATTATAGAATTCTATGGCTGAGTGAGAGTGATAAAGCATTATTAGTCCGGTTGCCTTGTTTGCTGTGCTGAGCACCTCCCTCGAAGGACACAAACATGGGAACAAGAGTGCTCAGGTTTATCCCGAACACCCCAGCACTCCTGGCATGGGGGCAGAAGCCGAGGACTAGCCATCTCTCAGATTGGATAAACAACCAAACAGAAGGTAATATTTTAAATTCCAACAAGCGTTGCATAGCGCATATGAAACAAGTTTTCATACATACAGGATAAAACGAGCAAGTCTCATTCAAATATTACATCTTTTGAACACTCGTCTGCGATGAGACGGGCACCTGGAAGAACACCCTCGTAGTACATCTCGGGGTGGCGGTGCTCCTTGCCCTTCGGCGGCCCCTCCTTGATCAGCTTCACGGTGTCTAGCTTGACCCACTGCAATTTCACACGGGCGAAAGCCCGGCGTGCACCTTCAATGCAGACAGATCGCTTGACAACCTCCAGCCGCGGGCAGGCATCCACAAGCCGCCTCACCAGGCCGAAGAAGCTGTTAGCAAGGGCGTCGCCAGGCCACAGCCGGACTATAAAGCTCTTCATGGCCTGATCGGCCGCCTTATGTAGCTCGACCATCTGCTTCAGCTGGTCGCTCATTGGCACCGGATGTCCGGCCTCAGCATACTGAGACCAGAACAGCTTCTCCGTCAAGCTTCTATCCTCGGCCTGGTAAAATTGTGCGGCATCGGACACACTGCGGGGCAAATCTGCGAATGCTCCTGAAGAGCTCCGGATCCGGGTAAGTAATCGTTAATTTACTTTTACATGCTTGCTTTGCATATAGAAAGCCTTACCCGCCGCTATCTTCTTCATCGTGTCGATCTCTTGGAGGGCCTTTTGGGCTTCGGCCTTGGCACTTTTTACACTCGTGAGGGTCGTGGCAAGCTCAGACTCCCGCGTCTTTGAGTCAAGCTCCAACGCCTCGTGCTTCTCCACGAGAGCCTGGAGCTCTTGTTGCACCTTGCCCACCCGAGCCTCGTGCTCCTCTCGCTCGGTGCGCTCCTTGGCCGCTTTATCTTCGGCCTTGGTTAGCGCTTGCTTCAGGGTCGCCACCTCGGTCGTGGCCCCTGGCAAACATACGATGATCCTATCATTTTGCAATTGCATCCTCTTTTATATATACATATCTATAGACAAGGTATTACTAACCCTTGTTCTCCTTGAGCTGCCTCTTGGCAAGGCCGAGCTCTTTCCTGGACCCCTCGAGGTCCTGCTTCAGTATGGAGACCTCCACAGTCAGTGCGGCGGACGCCAGCAGCGAAGCCTGCATATGCATATTGACATACTTATATTAGACTCCTGCGATATTATTTGATACTCTGTTCGGCTTTTCTTTGTGAACACCAAACAAAGCATCAGGGGCTACTGTCTATGCGGTAATATTTCTACTACATTTTAAAAACACTTACCTCGAAGCCTGTTAGAAGGCTGGCACAGGCTTCAGTCAATCCGCTCTTGGCGGATTGAACCTTCTGGATCACCGCACTCATGATAGTGCGGTGCTCCTCGTCGATGGAAGCGCTTCCAGCAGATTGTCCGGCGCCTCTGGTTGGACAGAGGTCACCGGCACAGGCGTCTTGCCCCTCTTAGAAGGAGGCCGCCTGCCCGAGCCTGGAACCGCTGGAGGTTCCGGCGCGGTGTTCAGCTGAGGGCCGAACTCGGAGCTCTCAGGGGCCCCGTCCCCTCGGCTCCCGGAGTCCGGAAGGTCGCCTTGAGGCGCCTCCGGGACTGTCTCCCCTCGATCCGGTGCCTCTTGAGACAACACCTCGGCGTCGTCGGCAGGATGAGGGGAGGTGGCGGTCGGGACTGGATCGCTATCCATGTCCGACAAGCCCAAGGAGCCGTCTGATGATACCTCGATATTGGCTCGTGGCGGCCTGCATAATTATGTTCGGCGATTAGGGAAAACGGTGCGACAAAGGAATTCCATGAGTTACTCCGGTATCCAAATACTTACGATCTCCCCGGGGCTTGGCCCTGGGCAACCACTCATCTTCGCCTTCGTCGGCGGCGGTGGAACTGTCCGGAAGGAGAGTCCTTCCCTTCTTGGACCCTCCGGCCTCCCCAGTTGGGGCGGCCTTCCTTTTCCTGTCTCCCCTAGTCGGTGGGGGAGCATCTTCTTCTTCTTCCTCGTCTTCGGGGGAAGAGTGCGCCGCAGAGTCATCGGACGGTGAGTCTGACGACGCCTGGCGTCGGGAACTCTTTCGGGTTCGCTTGACCTTCTTGGTCTTCTCCGGCACCGTATAAGGGGCCGGAGTCAACATCTTTGCCAGAAGAGCGTCTGCGGGGCCTTCGGGCAAAGGAGACGACAGTCGATTTGTCCGGCCATCTTCTGCCAGTCCTGTCAAAGGTACGGGAGTTTAGATCCTGCATAGAGTCAATCTATAAAAAAATAAGTATCCTGTGAAAGGTAAAGTAGCTTACCGCACTGGCTTGGCGCTTCGCGCTGAATCCGCGATCCTCAGTAATAGGAGGGGGGACCTCAGCACTTTTGAACAACACCCTCCAGGAATCTTCATGAGTCGTGTCGAAGAGCCTGTTCAGAGTTCGATGCTGCGCCGGGTCGAACTCCCACAAGTTGAACTCCCATTGTTGGCACGGAGGATCCAGCGGATGAGCATAACTTGGACTATGTTGACAAGCTTGAGCTTCTTGTTCACCATGTTTTGAATACATGTTTGGAGTCTGGTCAGCTCTTCCGAACTACCCCAGGACAGGCCCTTCTCTTTCCAGGAGGTGAGCTGCGTGGGGATGCCAGATCGGAACTCGGGGGCCACTGCCCATACAGGGTCGCGTGGCTTGGTGATGTAGAACCACCCCGATTGCCACCCCTTTATGGTTTCCACAAAGGAGCCCTCGAGCCATGTTACGTTGGGCATCTTGCCCACCATGGCACCTCCGCACTCCGCCTGGCGGCCGCCCACCACCTTCGGCATGACATTGAAGGTCTTCAGCCATAAGCCGAAGTGGGGCTTGATGCGGAGGAAGGCCTTGCACACGACGATAAACGCCGAGATGTTGAGGATGAAGTTCGGGGCCAGATCGTGGAAATCCAGGCCGTAATAGAACATGAGCCCCCGGACAAATGGATGGAGAGGGAATCCCAGTCCGTGGAGGAAATGGGTGAGGAATACTACCCTCTCATGGGGCCTGGGAGTGGGGATGAGCTGCCCCTCATCTGGGAGCCGGTGCGCAATGTCGTCGGGCAGGTATCCGGCTCTCCTCAGTTTCTTGATGTCTCCCTCCGTGACGGAGGAGACCATCCACCTGCCTCCCGCTCCGGACTGTTGGAAATATGCCCTAGAGGCAATAATAAAAGCATTATTATTTTATTTCCTTGTTCATGATAATTGTCTTTATTCATGCTATAATTGTGTTATCCGGAAATCGTAATACATGTGTGAATAATAGACACCAACATGTCCCTAGTAAGCCTCTAGTTGACTAGCTCGTTGATCAAAAGATAGTCATGGTTTCCTGACTATGGACATTGGATGTCATTGATAACGAGATCACATCATTAGGAGAATGATGTGATGGACAAGACCCAATCCTAAACATAGCACAAGATTGTATAGTTCGTTTGCTAGAGTTTTTCCAATGTCAAGTATCCTTTCCTTAGACCATGAGATCGTGTAACTCCCGGATGCCGTAGGAGTGCTTTGGGTGTACCAAACGTCACAACGTAACTGGGTGACTATAAAGGTATACTACAGGTATCTCCGAAAGTGTCTGTTGGGTTGACACGGATCAAGACTGGGATTTGTCACTCTGTATGACGGAGAGGTATCACTGGGCCCACTCGGTAATGCATCATCATTATGAGCTCATAGTGACCAAGTGTCTGGTCACGGGATCATGCATTACAGTACGAGTAAAGTGACTTGCCGGTAACGAGATTGAACAAGGTATTGGGATACCGACGATCGAATCTCGGGCAAGTAGCATACCGATTGACAAAGGGAATTGTATACGGGGTTGCTTGAATCCTCGACATCATGGTTCATCCGATGAGATCATCGAGGAGCATGTGGGAGCCAACATGGGTATCCAGATCCCGCTGTTGGTTATTGACCGGAGAGCGATCTCGGTCATGTCTACATGTCTCCCGAACCCGTAGGGTCTACACACTTAAGGTTCGGTGACGCTAGGGTTGTAGGGATATGTATATGCAATAACCTGAATGTTGTTCGGAGTCCCGGATGAGATCCCGGACGTCATGAGGAGTTCCGGAATGGTCCGGAGGTAAAGAATTATATATAGGAAGTGCTATTTCGGCCGTCGGGACAAGTTTCGGGGTCACCGATATTGTACCGGGACCACCGGAAGGGTCCCGGGGGTCCACCGGGTGGGGCCACCTATCCCGAAGGGCCCCATGGGCTGAAGTGGGAAGGGATCCAGCCCAAAGTGGGCTGGGGCGCCACTTCCCCTAGGGCCCATGCGCCTAGGGTGGGGGAAACCCTAAAGGGGGGGCGCCCCCTTGCTTGGGGGGCAAGCCCCCCACCCCTTGGCCGCCGCCCCCCTAGGAGATTGCATCTCCTAGGGCCGGCGCCCCCCCTAGGCCCCCCTATATATAGGGGGGGATGGAGGACCTCTTAACCTTTGCCTTTGGTGCCTCCCTCTCCCTCTCCAACACATCCTCCTCCTCCATAGAGCTTGGTGAAGCCCTGCCGGAGTACTGCAGCTCCATCACCACCACGCCGTCGTGCTGCTGCTAGAGCCATCTTCCTCAACCTCTCCTTGCCCCTTGCTGGATCAAGAAGAAGGAGACGTCACGCTGACCGTACGTGTGTTGAACGCGGAGGTGCCGTCCGTTCGGCGCTAGGATCTCCAGTGATTCGGATCACGTCGAGTACGACTCCCTCATCCCCGTTCTTTGAACGCTTCCGCTCGCGATCTACAAGGTACGTAGATGCATCCAATCACTCGTTGCTAGATGAACTCATAGATGGATCTTGGTGAAACCGTAGGAAATTTTTTGTTTTCTGCAACGTTCCCCAACACGGACATGGTTGGAGAAGGTTGAGGTGGGAAGTGTGGACTTGGGCGCTAGAGCTCGAGTGTGCAAAAATGGATGAGCAAAGGAGGAAGAAGGCGTGGATAGAAAGGTGAATCTTTATCCCTTTATATGGGCGGACGAAGCTAAGCGTCCCCACTTGCCTGGTAAAACTCGCTTATCCCCCAAGCGCTGCAATTGATGGCGCGGTTGGGCTACCCGCGCCCGTATTGATGAGAATCCCATAATAAGGGGACACGATCTCTGCTTCGACAAGACGTGTCAAAAAACTGCCTCGCGTTATGCGCGGGGCTGGTTAAAGGGAATGATTCGAATAATCACTGGGCCATGACATGACGTCATACTGTTAAGACAAGTCAGCAAATTAGATCTGCGAAAATATTGTTCTCTCTATGGTGGAATGTGGAACTTATTTTGCAGGGTCGGACACTATCCTCATATTCAAATTCTTCTGTGATGTATTCGGAGAAGGAACCCGCCTTGCAACGCCGAAGACAATACTGCGCGTCGGACTCATCGTCATTGAAGCCTGGTTCAAGGGCTACTGAGGGAGTCCTGGATTAGGGGGTCTCCGGACAGCCGGACTATATCCTTTGGTCGGACTGCTGGACTATGAAGATACAAGATTGAAGACTTCGTCTCGTGTCCGGATGGGACTCTACTTGGCGTGGAAGGCAAGCTACGCAATACGGATATGGATATCTCCTCCTTTGTAACCAACCTTGTGTAACCCTAACCCTCTCTAGTGTCTATATAAACCGAAGGGTTTTAGTCCGTAGGACAACAACCATAACATACAATCATACCATATGCTAGCTTCTAGGGTTTAGCCTCTCCGATCTTGTGGTAGATCTACTCTTGTACTACCCATATCATCAATATTAATCAAGCAGGACATAGGGTTTTACCTCCATCAAGAGGGCCCGAACCTGGGTAAAACATTGTGTCCCCTTCCTCCTGTTACCATCCGGCCTAGACGCACAGTTCGGGACCCCCTACCCGAGATCCGCCGGTTTTGACACCCACATGTATCTAATCAAGTTTCCGGTGCAAACATACAAGCTCATGTTGTTCTTGTGCCTGAAGTGTCTAATGAACAGACTGCTAATGAAGGATTTGATGCAAACATTTTACATGCTCCTGGTGATGAACATATAGTGTCTAATGAGGGATCTAATGCAAGCATTTTGCAAGCTCATTGAAGGATTTAGTGTCTAATGATGATCTACTATGTTGAGAGAGACGGAGATTTGCAGGCATTGATGACAAGCAAATTATAGTGCATTTTCATAGCTTGTGGAAACGTCGAGGCCATCTACCAGAAAGTCCCCGTATCATGACAACATAGCATAAATACTTTTCTAATCTATTGTTTAAAACTATTGGCATACTTGTGCAGGATAGATATATTGATATGCAGTTTGCGCACTGGTTATACGTGCAATTATACTTCGATATTTTCAGCCAGAGAACGAATAATTCAAGCAGGTACAGACCATGTTTGTAGTCCTTGTACACCATGTTGCATTTTGTGTTTTTTGGTGCTTGCATCATTTAGTGTTTATAATCTGAACTACTTTGGATCATTAGCTGGTTTTCAAAGTGCATGAAGCTTCACATTTCTCAAGTTATGTTGATTTCCGGAGTGCAAGTGCCTTCGTATTTTTAAGTTGAATGTTCACCCCTGGTAACTTGAATTCGTGGATTGGCCACTGCACACAAATCATACACGAATGCTAGTACGAATTAAATGAAATGCAGGGACTTACGCTAGCTCGTTGTACAGGCTCACTGCAGCTCTGCTTGCGCTTGGGATGTTCCATGTACATGTCCATGTTACCACTTGCTTGGATGTGCAGGCCTTGTGCTCCTTGCATCCCCCTCTGCATTTTTGACACGGCGAATGGTTGATCAAATAAGAGGAATCGACCTTGATGTTGTATCGGAGGATAGATACTTACAAGGTTATATGGGTGTGCAGGATGTGTACCAGATCCCGTAGCACCGCCATGCTTCGCTAAAATATGGATTTGCTTGTTTCAGATGATATCTCCAGAAGAAAAAAGAGTTAAGGTCAGAGTTGCATAGGTGTGTAAGCTAAGAGAGCAGTGAAATGATATCCAAACATTGTCGGAACAGTGCACAAGGGAGTGATGTGTGTATACCTAGTTCGGGCCGGCGTTTGGGCATGCTCGCCTAGCTAGAGTGCGGGTCACTTCAGAGCCGTTGAGGGTGATGCGCTGGCGTTGGCTGGCCGCGCACGGATGCAGATCTTGAGTGGAAACGGAGCGCTATGATGCGGTGGACGAGACCGTTGGTGAAGCCCCAACGGCCTCGGGAGGCGGAGGTGCGACGATGTGCTCGGTGAAGTAGCCCCATTGAGCTGGGAGACGGCGTCGGTGAAGCGCACCTGATGCGGTGGAACTTGGTGTCTGTGAGGCACGTCGGTTGCGGCGGTCGACGTTGTCGGTGGACCACCCGGTGCGGTGGACGAGGGCATAGATGAGGTAGCTCCGGTGGGGTGGTGACGCGCGACCGTCGTCTTCGTCGTCGTCCGGCACAGAGGTAGGGAACAGTGGGGAAATAGACGAGACGAGGGGCGATTCGAGGGTTGGTGGCGAATTAGGGATTTGAGCAATCTGGGCGCGGAAGGGGATGGTGGAGAAGAGAGATTTTGCAGGGCTGGAATTGGGGCCGCTAGATATTTCAATCCGAAATGTGGAAGCGTGAACTTATATTGTCGTCGTCCTTTTTTTTGGGGGGGAGGGGGTGGGTGGCTGGGTGCTACGCGTCCGTCCGACACACGCGACCACCCCGACAGGACTATGCTTCGGTGCCTTAAGGTACCTGCCTTTGTGTCCATGACATATGGGCCCAACAGATGGCTGGCCCACATGTTAGTGACCCAAAGGCAGTTGCCTTTAAGGCACCGAAGCAGCGTCCACCCCGACATGACCCTGGTTTGCCTGGTGCACCTACATTTGAGAAGCAAACAAATCTTCTTTCATTTGCAAACGAATCTGTATGTATTACCATGCCCGTGTTTTCCTTGCAATAATTAGTCATTCAAAACGAGATACTCCATCCCTTCACTTTAGTAAGTCGTTTCAGACAACTTAAAATGAAATGTTTTGCACATTGTCTGAAATGTCTTCAAGGTCTTATAAAAGTGAACAGAGGGAGTACTATAAATTAATTAATGAGGAGTTATTTGAAAAAAAAATCGAAACGGTACCCACGCTAACGTGGATTAGAGTGTGTGTCACATAATTAGTTATTTGAATTAGCGTGTGTGTCATGTAGTTAGTTATTCGAATTAGAGTGTGTGTCACGTAGAGATCTCCAATTCTAACGTGGATTTCGCATTTCACTGTATCCACGCTACTTTTTTAATACAAATTCATATGTATATGATGAACACCATGGTAGTGAGAAAACTTTTGGATGGATTCAAACATATGACCTACAAAATAGCGCAACAAACTGAGTCAATGTCAACTTTCCGAAACTTAGTATGGCACGAATTCAAAATAATTACCCGTATGCCTGGTCCTCGGTTCAAATCTTAGAATGTACACCGAATTGAAACATCGATATTAAGTCTCATACTATGTACATTTAAATGTTG